>NC_135821.1:81346489-81484399 GCF_964213995.1 Mustelus asterias
GCGGTTAGAGTTGGGCCGCACGGTTCATTAAGTCGATTTAAATGCATGCAAATGCATTTAAATCGTCGGGCCACCGATTCGGGCGCGGGCCGGACCGCACCCGAACCGGGTGTTTGTAAAGCCGCGATCTGCTTGGATTCGGGTGCAGATCGCGTTAAAGGCCCGACGCCCAACTTTACTGCGATTCGGGCGCGAAGCTTTGGTAAAATCGGGCCCTGGGTCTTTAAATTTATTCAAGGTTGAGTTACACAGATACTTGATAGATAAGAGAATCAAGGTCATGGGGTCCAGAAGGAAAATGGAACGGAGACCACAAACAGACTAGTCATGATCTTCCCCTGCTCCTATGTTCCTAAAGGATTGGTTGGCTTTTAATGTGTGGTTATGAATATAACTCTTGTTTGTTTTATTAAGTAATTAAGCACTTGACGGGATTAAAATTTTTGAATGGGCTATCATGAACTCTAATAGATATTCAGAAATGTATTTTGTTTTATCTCAGCATGGCTCCTGAGGTTTGGTCCTGGTGGATACTGGGTGAGTTGACATGGAGGATGTGATGGCAGCGTCATAGGTTGAAACTAAGTTGGCATGGGGGTTATAGTGTGTCAGTGGCATGGGTTGACACAGGGCTAAAAAAAGACCATGGGAGTGGGTGTGAGACATGGGTTGGCATTTGGGAACATGGGGAATAAGTGTGGGGGAAGGGCTAGAGGGTCTAATGTTTAAGGAAACAACTGGGACAATGTTCCCAGAGAACTGAGACGGGCCTTCTCAACAGTACATCTCAGCATTTGACCGCCCTGTAACCACCTCAGATTTGCACCTTGCATCTTCCCTGAACAAAGGTCCCATAATTCAGGGGCAAATCTTCTCGAGTCAGATAAGCAAGCCAGGAAATTTCCCAACTCTGCTACCTATCTGGGGAGTGAAAATTCAGGCATGGAATCTATAATTCCAGATCAGATTTACTTTCTTTTGTTACATCCCACTCAATAAACCTTGTTTTCCACTAATGAACTAGATCCAATTACTTGAAAACCACTGCATTAGAACATTAAGAGAGTTGGATGCAACAATGGAGGTGTGGGATAATAGAAACAGTATATAGGTTTGTCCTGAATACATCAGTTAATCTTTATTTGCCTGTGATCTAAAAATAATCATTTTTAAACAGCCTAATGAACAATACTGGATCAACATTCCACTGGAATAATTGCAAAATAAAGGAATCCTGGAATTCTTAAATGAAGAGCATTTTAGGCTTTTTCCTACTGTATGTATGCTGTTTAAGAAAAAAACATCTATTCTAAATGATAGATCTAATGATTAGATTCTAATTAAATCTTCCACTGATCATGCCCAGTTAGTCGTAACGGCAGATGACAATGATGGCTACACTTACTGCACTGGAAGAAAAATGTGCTTTTGTACAAACGGTACAAATAATATCTTAAAAAAGTCAAGTGTTCTGTACCAGGAAAGATAAGAATTGCATTTTTAAAAGTTATTTTCACAATATTGTCTTTATCCTGTCTACCAATAACCCATCTGTGCCCAAGCCACCGAGTTAAACTCTGGTTCCTGACAGTTCTGCACATTTATCCAGCAAATGATTCAGCCGCACAGACATAGAATTCCAGGCCCAGTTTATGCAGATACAGTCAGTTTCAGCTGGAATGGCATTGATTGGCCTCAGCACCCTGGACTAAAAATTGGGAAAATCATCCAAAGCCATGGCTGCTAATCACTGTCCAATGTTCCTGCATGTAGTCAAATGGGAACAAGGTGAGGTTTGGATTCAGTTGTGATGCCCCCATTTACAGTTGAGAACAATCATCAAGGCTGACATGAGTGATAGCCACTAAGGCAAGTAACCCAGAATGCAGCTGTGCTGTAACAAAGAGATAGTCTTTTCCCAGCGATGGAGTAGATAAAATCAACAAAAAAAGATACTTGTAATTTAGTTTTATGTTTAGTTACCACCGTCAGTGTAAAAGTCAGGAATTTTACGTATTCTATCATCCACTCACAGCAGTGCTTACACTGAGGACTGCAGTCCATTTCCCCTTTATCCAAGATTCCCGTGTGTCTCATTAACCACAATTTCTATACAGTAAATGGTTTTGGTTCTTGGTTTTTCGGTAGTTCTTGATTTTCTGCTAAATGTAGTTTTTGTCTGAGTTTCTGCTAAGGATCATTGCTCTTAACATATGGAAAATTTCATACATCTAATCAATAATTTTTCAAAATTCTTACACGAGTTCCTAAAATAGCTCAGTAGATGAATATAGTGCCCACTATAACATTAAGCTGAACAAACCAGGAGATCTGTGGTTTGGTTTGTGATCTGTGCTGAGAGCTAATTTCATTAAGTTTATGGAATTGAAGGTAAATTATTGACCTGGTTAGCAAATTTGATGAGCAGTAGGAGACAGAGAGTGAGCTAATTGGCAGGTACGCTGGCAGGATGTGACTAGTGTTTTTTAAATTAATTTAGTGGATGTGGGCATCCCTTGCGAGGCCAGCGTTTATTGGCCATCCCTAGTGATCCTTCAGAAGGTGGTGGAGAGCTGCCTTCTTGAACCACTGCAGCCCCTGAGGTGTAGGTAAACCTATATTGCTGTTAGGGAGGGAATTCCGGGATTTTGACCCAGCAACAGTGAAGGAACGGCCGATGTATTTTCAAGTCAGGATGGTGTGGTTTGAAGGGATGAAATGGTGGTGTTCCCAGGTATCTGCTGCCCTTGTCCTTCTACATGGCAGTGGTTATGGGTTTGGAAGGTGCAGCTTGTAAACGGTGTACACGGCTGCCACTGTTCATAGTTGTGGGAGGGGTAGCAATCAAGTGAACTGGTTTGTCCTGGATGGTATCAAGCTTCTTGAGTGTTGTGGGAGCTGCACTGATCCAGGCAAGTGGAGAGTATTCCATTACACTCTTGACTTGTTCCTTGTAGATGGTGGACAGACTTTGGTTGGAGGGAGGTGGGGGTGGTTAGATGGATCCACAGGATACCTAGCCTCTGACCTGATCTAATTATATGGCTAGTCCAGTTAATTTTTTGCTCAATGGTAGCCCCCAAGATGTTGACAGTGGGGTCTCAGTGATGGTAACGCCATTGAATGTCAAGGGGTGATGGTTAGATCCTTTCTTGTCAGAGATGGGCATCATCTGGCACTTGTGTGGTGTGACTGCTACTTTTGCCACTTGTCAGCACAAGTCTGGATATTGTCCAGGTTTGCTGCATTTGGACATGAACTGTCTGAGTATCTGAGGAGTTGCTAATGATGCTGAACAGTGAGCTTGCGCAGGACCAGTCAGCCAGAGTGAGATTTCAGCCAGAGTGAGGGTATTGGGAATTTGGAGCTGAGTGGGAATTCAGTGCCAAGGGGAAAATGGTGCTCATCTTCGGGAGGAGCGGAGAGGCGGACCTGCGAAGGAGACTCGAGGGCAAGTGAGAGCTAGAAAGAAACAGAACCGTGACCTCACAACCAGCAGGTAATTTTGGTGTTGGTAAGTGGTTTTCTCTTTTTTCTCTTGGCTTGTAGTTGTAACTGTAAGTTAACTTAAGAGTTAAGTCACGGCAGGAGATCCCAGACCTGTGTCATGCTCCTCTTGTGCGATGTGGGAATTCAGGAACCCTTCCGTGTCCCTGGCACCCTCATGTGCAAAACTGTGTCCAACTGCAGCTCTGGAACTGCAGATGGATTCACTTTGGAGCATCCACAATGCTGAGGAAGTCGGGGATAGCACGTTCAGTGAGTTGGTCACACTGCAGATAAAAATTCCTGAGGGAGATAGGGAATGGGTGACCACCAGACAGAGGAAGAGTAGGAAGGCAGTGCAGGGGTCCCCTGCGGTCATCTCCCTCCAAAACAGATATACCAGTTTGGATACTGTTGGGGGACATGGCTCACCAGGGGAAGGTGGCAGCAGCCAGGTTCATGGCACCGTGGTTGGCTCTGCTGCACAGGAGGGCAGGAAAAAGAGTGGCAGAGCTATAGTGATAGGGGACTCAATTGTAAGGGGAATAGACAGGTGTTTCTGCGGATGCAAACAAGACTCCAGGATGGTATGTTGACTCCTGGTGCAAGGGTCAAGGTTGTCTTGGAGCAGCTGCAGGACATTCTGGAGGGGAAGGGTGAACAGCCAGCTGTCATGGTGCATATAGGCACCAACGATATAGGTAACAAACGGGATGAGGTCCTACAAACTGAATTTAGGGAGTTAGAAGTTAAACTAAAAAGTAGGACCTCAAAGGTAGTAATCTCAAGATTGCTACCAGTGTTAATCAGAGTAAGAATGTCAGGATAGCTAAGATGAATATGTGGTTTGAGGGATGGTGCAAGAAGAAGGGATTCAAATCCCTGGGACATTGGAACTAATTCTGGAGGAGGTGGGACCAGTACAAATTGGACAGTCTGCACCTGGGCAGGACTGGAACCAATGTCTTAGGGGAGTGTTTGTTAGTGTTGTTGGGGAAGGTTTAAACTAATGTGGCAGGGGGATGGGAACTTATGCAGGAAGTCAGAGGGAAGTAAAGTGGCGACAGAAACAAAAGGCAGTAAGGGGAAAAGTGGAAGGCAGAGAAACCAAAGTCAAAAATCAAAAAGGGCCACATTACAGAGTACAGAGACAGTGAATGGGTCCAGTAAGGCAAAGAGAAATAAAACACAGGGAGAGTGTACAAAACATGACAGGACAGATAGTTTGAGAAAGCAGGCCGGAGAGCAAGGGAAGTCCAGATTAAACTGCATTTATTTCAATGCAAGAGGCCTGACGGGCAAGGCAGATGAACTCAGGGCATGGATGGGTACAGGGACTGGGATATTAAAGCTATTACTGAAACATGGCTAAGGGAGGGGCAGGACTGGCAGCTCATTGCTTCAGGGTACAGATGCTATAAGAAAGATAGAACAGGAAGTAAGAGGGGGAGTTGCATTTCTGATTAGGGAAAACATCACGGCAGTACTGAGAGGGGATATATCCAAGGGTTTACCCATTGAGTCTACGTGGGTAGAACTAAAAATAAGAAGGAAGAGATCACTTTGATAGGGTTGTACTACAGCCCCCCAAATAGTCAGTGAGAAATTGAGGAGCAAATATGTAAAGAGACTCTATTACAGATAGGTGCAAGAAAAATGGGGTGGTTATAGTAGGGGACTTTAACTTTCCCAAGATTGACTGGGACAGCCATAGCATTAGGGGCTTAGATGGAGAGAAATTTGTTAAGTGCATTCAGGAGGAATTTCTCATTCAGTATGTGGATGGCCTAAATAGACAGGGGGCAAAACTTAACCTCCTCTTGGGAAATAAGGAAGGGCAGGTGACAGAAGTGTTAGTGAGGGATCACTTTGGGGCCAGTAACCATAATTCCATTAGTTTTAAGATAGCTATGGAGAATGGTAAGCCTGGCCCAAAAGTTAAAATTCTAAATTGCGGCAAGGCCAATTCTGATGGTATTCGACAGGAACTTTCAAAAGTTGATTGGGGGAGTTTGTTGGCAGGCAAAGGGACATCTGATAAATGGGAGGCTTTCAAAAGTGTGTTAACCAAGGTTCAGGGTAAGCACATTCCTTTTAGAGTGAAGGGCAAGGCTGGTAGAAGTAGGGAACTCTGGATAATTCGGGATATTGAGGCCCTGGTCAAAAAGGAGTTTCGTTTTGACCAGGGCCTCAATATCCCGAATCATCCCGGGTTCCCTACTTCTACCAGCCTTGCCCTTCACTCTAAAAGGAATGTGCTTGTATAGGCACATGCATAGGCAGCTGGGATCAAGTAGATCCCTTGAACAGTATAGAGGTTGTCGGAGTAGAGTCAAGAGAGAAATCAGGAGGGCAAAAGGAGGCATGAGATTGCTTTGGCAGATAAGGCAGAGGAGAATCCAAAGAGCTTCTACAAATACATAAAGAGCAAAAGAGTAACTAGGGAGAGAGTAGGACCTCTTAAGGGTCAAGAAGGTCATCTATGTGTGGATCTACAAAAGATGGTTGAGATCCTAAATTAATATTTCTCATCGGTATTTACTGTTGAGAAATGCATGGATGTTAGGGAACTTGGAGAAATAAATAGTGTTGTCTTGAGGAGTGTACATATTACAGAGAAGGAGGTGCCTGAAGTCTTAAAGCACATCAATGTAGATAAATCCTTAGGACCTGATTAAATGCATCACTGAACCTTGTGGGAGGCTAGGGAGGAAATTGCAGGTCCCCTACCAGAGATATTTGAATCATTGACAGCCACAGGTGAGGTGCCTGAAGATTGGAGGGTGACAAATGTTGTGCCTTTGTTTAAGAAGGGCTGCAGGGAAAAGCCAGGGAACTACAGGCCGGTGAGCCTCACATCTGTAGTGGATAAGTTGTTAGGAGATATTCTGAGAGACAGGGTCTGCAGGCATTTAGAGAGGCAAGGACTGATTAGGGACAGTCAGCATGGCTTTGTGAGTGGAAAATCATGTCTCACAAATTTGATTGAGTCTTTTGAAGGGGTAACCAAGAAGGTAGATGAGGGCAGTGCAGTCGACGTTGTCTAAATAGGCCTTTGACAAGGTACCATATGGTAGGTTGCATAAGGTTAAATCTCACGGGATCCAGGGTGAGGTAGCCAATTGGTTACAAAATTGGCTTGACAACAGAAGACAGAGGGTGGTTTTAGAGGGTTGTTTTTCAAACTGGAGGCCTGTGACCAGCGGTGTGCCTCAGGGATCAGTGCTGGGTCCACTGTTATTTGTCATTTATATTAATGATTTAGATGAGAAGTTATGGGGCATGGTTAATAAGTTTGCAGATGACACCAAGATTGGTGGCATAGTGGACAGTGAAGAAGGTTATCTAGGATTGCAACAGGATCTTGATCAATTGTGCCAGTGGGCTGATGAAGGGCAGATGGAGTTTAATTTAGATAAATGTGAGGTGATGCATTTTCATAGATCGAATCAGGGCAGGACTTACTCAGTTAATGGTAGAGCACTGGGGAGAGTTATAGAACAAAGAGATCTAGGAGTACAGGTTCATAGCTCCTTGTAAGTGGAGTCACAGGTGGACAGGGTGGTGAATCTGGCATTCAGCATGCTTGGTTTCATCGGTCAGAACATTGAATACAGGAGTTGGGAGGTCTTGTTGAAGTTGTACAAGACATTAGTAAGGCCACATTTGGAATACTGTGTACAGTTCTGGTCACCCTATTATAGAAAGGATATTATTAAACTAGAAAGAGTGCAGAAAAGATTTACTAGGATGCTACCGGGACTTGATGGTTTAAATTATAAAGAGAGGCTGGATAGGCTGGGACTTTTTTCCTGGAGCCAAGGAGGCTTAGGGATGATCTTAGAGAGGTCTATAAAATAATGAGGGCATAGATAAAGTAGATAGTCAACATCTTTTCCCAAGGTAGGGGAGTCGAAAACTAGAGGACATAGGTTTAAGGTGAGAGGGGAGAGATATAAACGTGTCCAGAGGGGCAATTCTTTCACTCAGAGGGTGGTGAGTGTCTGAACAAGCTGCCAGAGGTAGTAGTAGAGGCGGGTACAATTTTGTCTTTTAAAAAGCATTTGGACGTTTACATGGATAGGATGGATAAGATGGCTATAGAGGGATATGGGCCAAATCGGGCAATTTGGACTAGCTTAGTGGTAAAAAAACTGGGCAGCATGAACAAGTTGGGCTGAAGGATCTGTTTCCATGCTGTAAACCTCTATGGCTCTATAACAGTCATAGAATGATAGAATCTACGGCATGGAGTCAGGCCCTTCGGCCCAAACTGTAATTTTCTATGGTTCTATAAGTGCAGGTCAGTGGGACTAGGCATAAAATGGTTCGGCACAGACAAGAAGGGCCAAAAGGCCTGTTTCTGAGCTGTAATTTTCTATGGTTCTATGGTCCATGCCGACCAAAAAGCCCATCTAAGATAACCCCATTTGCCTGCATTTGGCCCATATCCCTCTAAACCTTTCTTATCCATGTATCTGTCCAAATGCATTTTAAATGTTGTCAATGTCCCTGCCTCAACCACTTCCTCCAGAGTTCATTCCAAATATGTGCTACCCTGTGTAAAAAAAGTTGCTCCTCAGGTTCCCATTAATTCTTTCCCCTCTTAATTTAAACCTATCACCTCTAGTTCCCGATTCCCCAGCCCTGGGAATTCACCTCTCTATGCTACTCATGATCTTATGTACCTCTATAAGATCACCCTTCAGTCTTCTACGCTCCAAAAAAAAGTCCTAGCCTGTCCAATCTCTCCCTATAACTCAGTCCCTTAAGTCCTAGCAACATCTTTGTAAATCTATGCTGCACTCTCTCTAGTTTAGTAACATCTTTCCTATAGCAAGGCAACTAAAACTGAACCCAATACTCCAGATGTGGCCTCACCAATTCAACATAACTTCCCAACTTCTATACTCAATACCCTGACTGATGAAGGCCAGCATGCCAAAAGCCTTCTTCACTGCCCTATCTACCTATGAATCCACCTTTAGAGAACCGTGCACCTAAACTCCAAGATCCCTCTGTTCCAGGATACTCCCTAAGTCCTACCATTCATCGTGAAAGTCCTACCTTGATTTGACTTTCCAAAATACAACACCTCAGATTTATCTGTATTGAACGCCATTTGCCATTTCTTGGCCCACTTCCGCAGCTAATCAAGATCCTGCTGGAATTTTTGACAACCTTCCTCATTGTCTAACATACCACCTACATAGAACATAGAACATTACAGCGCAGTACAGGTCCTTCGGCCCTCGATGTTGCGCCGACCAGTGGAACCAATCTAAAGCCCCTCTAATCTACACTATTCCAATATCATCCATATGTTTATCCAATAACCATTTGAATGCTCTTAATGTTGACGAGTCCACTACTGCTGCAGGCAGGGCATTCCACGCCCTTACTACTCTCTGAGTGAAGAACCTACCTCGAGCATCTGTCCTATATCTCTCACCCCTCAATTTAAAGCTATGTCCCCGGGTGCTAGTCAACACCATCCGAGGAAAAAGGCTCTCACTATCCACCCTATCTAATCCTCTGATCATCTTGTATGCCTCTATTAAGTCACCTCTTAACCTTCTTCTCTCTAACGAAAAACAACCTCAAGCCCCTCAGCCTTTCCTCATACGATTTTCCCACCATACCAGGCAACATCCTGGTAAGTCTCCTCTGCACCCTTTCCAACATTTCCACATATTTCCTATAATACGGCGACCAGAACTGGATACAATACTCCAAATGCGGCCACACCAGAGTTTTGTACAGCTGCAGCATGACCTCCTGGCTCTGAAACTCAATCCCTCTACCAATAAAAGCTGACACACCGTACGCCTTCTTAACAACCTTATCAACCTGGGTGCCAATTTTCAGGGATCTATGCACATGGACACCCAGATCCCTCTGTTCATCCACACTACCAAGTATCTTACCATTAGCCCAGTACTCTGTATTCCTGTTACTCCTTCCAAAGAGAATCACCTCACACTTTTCCGCATTAAACTCCATTTGCCACCTCTCAGCCCAGCTCTGCAGCTTATCTCTGTAACCTGCCACTTCCCTCCGCACTGTCTGCAACTCCACCGACTTTAGTGTCATCCGCAAATTTACTAATCCATCCTTCCACGCCCTCATCCATTGAGGGCGGCACGGTAGCACAGTGGTTAGCACTGCTGCTTCACAGCTCCAGGGTCCCGGGTTCGATTCCCGGCTCGGGAAACTGTCTGTGTGGAGTTTGCACATTCTCCTCGTGTCTGCGTGGGTTTCCTCCGGGTGCTCCGGTTTCCTCCCACAGTCCAAAGATGTGCGGGTTAGGTTGATTGGCCAGGTTAAAAATTGCCCCTTAGAGTCCTGGGATGCGTAGGTTAGAGGGATTAGCGGGTAAATTAGCGGGTTAAAAAAAAAGGGGGGATTAGCGGGCAGGGCCTGGGTGGGGTTGTGGTCGGTGCAGACTCGATGGGCCGAATGGCCTCCTTCTGCACTGTAGGGTTTCTATGATTCTATGAAGTCATTAATAAAAATGACAAACAGCAGTGGCCCGAAAACAGATCCTTGCGGTACACCACTAGTAACTGAACTCCAGGATATTTCCCATCAACCACCACCCTCTGTTTTCTTACAGCTAGCCAATTCTTGATCCAAACCACTAAATCACCCTCAATCCCATGTGTCCGTATTTTCTGCAAAAGCTTACCATGGGGAACCTTATCAAACGCTTTGCTGAAATCCATATACACCACATCAACCGCTTTACCCTCATCCACCTCTTTGGTCACCTTCTCAAAGAACTCAATAAGGTTTGTGAGGCATGACCTACCCTTCACAAAACCGTGCTGACTATCCCTAATCAAATTATTCCTTTCTAGGTGATTATAAATCCTATGTCTTATAATCCTTTCCAATACTTTGCCCACAACAGAAACATAGAAACCCTACAGTACAGAAAGAGGCCATTCGGCCCATCGAGTCTGCACCGACCACAATCCCACCCAGGCCCTACACCCATATCCCTACATATTTACCCACTAATCCCGCGAACCTACGCATCTCAGGACACTAAGGGCAATTTTTAGCATGGCCAATCAACCTAACCCGCACATCTTTGGACTGTGGGAGGAAACCGGAGCACCCGGAGGAAACCCACGCAGACACGAGGAGAATGTGCAAACTCCACACAGACAGTGACCCAAGCCGGGAATCGAACCCAGGTCCCTGGAGCTGTGAAGCAGCAGTGCTAACCACTGTGCTACCGTGCCGCCCGGTAGTGAGGCTCACCGGTCTATAATTACCAGGGTTGTCCCTACTCCCCTTCTTGAACAAAGGGACAACATTTGCTATCCTCCAGTCTTCTGGCACTGTTCCTGTAGACAATGACGACACAAAGATCAAAGCCAAAGGCTCTGCAATCTGCTCTCTAGCCTCCCAGAGAATCCTAGGATAAATCCCATCCGGCCCAGGGGACTTATCTATTTTTACCCTTTCCAGAATTGCTAACACCTCCTCTTCATGAACATCAATCCCATCCAGTCCAACAGCCTGCATCTCAGTACTCCCCTCGACAACACTGTCCCTCTCCAGTGTGAATACCGACGAAAAATATTCATTTTGTGCCTCTCCTATCTCTTCAGACTCCACGCACAACTTCCCACTACTGTCCTTGACTGGCCCTAATCTTACCCTAGTCATTCTTTTACTCCTGACATACCTATAGAAAGCTTTAGGGTTTTCCTTGATCCTACCTGCCAAAGACTTCTCTTGTCCCCTCCTGGCTCTTCTTAACTCTTTCTTTAGGTCATCTGCAAACTTACTGATCATGCCTTGTACATTCTCATCGAAATCGTTGATATAAATAACACCAATGGGCCCGGCACTGACCCAGGGCACACCACTAGTCACAGGCCTCCAGTCCGACAAGCATCCTTCCACCATTACCCTCTGCTTCCTACGATCAAGCCAATTGTATATCCTATTTGTTAGCTCCCCCTGGATTCTGTGTGATCTAACCTTCCAGTGCAGCCTACCATGTGAAATTTTATCAAAGGCCTTACTGAAGTCCATATAGACTACGTCTACCACCCTGCCCTCATCAACCTTCCTGGTCATTTCATCAAAGAACTCTAACAAATTTATAAGGCATGATTCCCATGCACAGAAACATGCTGACTATAGCTGGAGTACTGTGCACAGTTTTGGTCTCCTTGAGAAATAATACACTGGCACGGGAGGGGGTGCAGAGGAGATTCACTAGATTGATTCCGGAGTTGAGAGGGTTGGCTTATAAGGAGAGACTGAGTAGACTGGGACTATGCTCATTGGAATTCAGAAGAATGAAGGGAGATCTTATAGGAACATGTAACATTATTTTAGGGAATAGATAAGATAGAAGCAGGGAGGTTGTTTCCACTGGCAGGTGAAACTAGAACTAGGGGGCATGGCCTCAAAATAAGGGGGAGCGGATTTAGGACTGAATTGAGGAGGAACTCCTTCACCCAAGGGGTTGCGAATCTATGGAATTCCCTGCCCAATGAAGCTGTTGAGGCTACTTCATTGAATGTTTTTAAGGCAAGGATAGATAAATTTTTGAACAGTAAAGGAATTAAGAGTTATGGTGAGCGGGCGGGTAAGTGGAGCTGAGTCCATGAAAAAAATCAGCCATGAACTTATTGAATGGTGAGACTGGAGGGGCCAAATGGCATACTCCTGCTCCTGGTTCTTATATTCTTAATCAAACCGTGTCTTTCCAAATGCCTGAATATCTTAACCCTCAGAATCCTCTCTAGTAACTTACCCATCACAGATTTTCAGCTTACCGATCTACAATTTCCAGGTTTTTCTTTGCAGCCCTTTTTAAATAAGGGCACAACATTTGCTACCCTCTAGTCTTCTGGTACCTTCTGATATGCAAATATCTCAGCCAGGGCTCCTGCAATTTCGCTAGCCTCACGCAGTGTTCTTGGGTATACCTGGTCAGGGCCAGGAGATGTATCCACCTTCTTACATTTGAATATGTCCTTCACCTCCTCTACTCTAATGCGAACTGTCCCCGATATATCGCCACTAACTTTCCCAGGTTCCTAGCCAGCCTGGTCTGTGTTGGTGCTACAGAGCCACTCTTGGTGATGGACAATGAAATCCCCCACCCAGAGTACATTCTGGAGCTTTATCACCCTCAGTGCTTCCTCCAAATGGTGTTCAACATGGAGGAGTACTGATTCATCAGCTCAGGGCGGGTGCAATATGTGGTTTCCTTGTCCATGTTTCATCTGGTGCCAAGAGACTTCATGGGGTGCAGGATGTTATAGATTCCCAGGGCAACTCCCTTCCAACTGTTTAACACTGCCCTGCCAATGGAACAGGACAGACTCAGGAATCGGGATTGTGGTGTCTGGGACATTATCTGTAAGGTATGATTCCACGAGTGTGACTATGGCAGGCTGTTGTTTGACTAGTCTATGAGACAGCTCTCCCAATTTTGGCAGAAGCCCCCAAACGTTAGTAAGGAGAACTTTGCAGGGTCGACAGGGCCGGGTTTAGTTGGTGATTCCGGTGTCTAGGTCGATGTTGGGTGGACCATCCGGTTTCATTCCTTTGTTCAAATTGAAGACAACTGAGTGGCTTACTAGGCTTTAAGAACCATCCACATTGCTGTGGGTCTGGAGTCTCATTTAGGCCAGACCAGGTAAGGACGGCAGGTTTCCTGCCCTAAGGGACATTAGTGAACCAAATTACTTTTTACAATTGTTTTCATGGTCATCATTAGACTTTATTGAATTTAAATTCTACCATCTGCCGTGGTGGGATTCAAACCCGGGTCTCTAGAGGATTTTACCCTGGAGCTATGGATTACTGGTCCAGAAACAATGTCACTGCACCATCGGCTCCCCACCACGATCTGTGTTGAGACCGCAACATTATAAGGAATTTAAGGGATGGCTAGGCCAGCATTTATTTCCCATCTTATTGCCCTTGAGAAGTTGCTGGTGAACTGAACCACGATGTGGAGATGCCGGCGTTGGACTGGGGTAAACACAGTAAGAAGTTTAACAACACCAGGTTAAAGTCCAACAGGTTTATTTGGTAGCAAAAGCCACACAAGCTTTCGGAGCCTTAAGCTCCTTCTTCAGGTGAGTGGGAATTCTGTTCACAAACAGGGCATATAAAGACACAAACACAATTTACAGAATAATGATTGGAATGCGAATACTTACAGCTAATCAAGTCTTAAAGGTACAAACAATGTGAGTGGAGAGAGCATTAAGACAGGTTAAAGACATGTGTATTGTCTCCAGACAGGACAGCCAGTGAAATTCTGCAAGTCCAGGCAAGCTGTGGGATTACAGATAGTGTGACATGAACACAATATCCCGGTTGAGGCCGTCCTCATGTGTGCGGAACTTGGCTGTCAGTTTCTGCTCAGCGACTCTTCGCCGTCATGTCGTGAAGGCCACCTTGGAGAACGCTTACCCGAATATCAGAGGCCGAATGCCCGTGACCAGTGAAGTGCTCCCCAATAGGAAGAGAACAGTCTTGCCTGGTGATTGTCGAGCGGTGTTCATTCATCCATTGTTGCAGCGTCTGCATGGTTTCCCCAATGTACCATGCCTCGGGACATCCTTTCCTGCAGCGTATCAGGTAGACAACGTTGGCTGAGTTGCAAGAGTATGTACCGTGTACCTGGTGGATGGTGTTCTCACGTGAGATGATGGCATCTGTGTCGATGATCCGGCATGTCTTGCAGAGGTTGCTGTGGCAGGGTTGTGTGGTGCCGTGGTCACTGTTCTCCTGAAGGCTGGGTAGTTTGCTGCGGACAATGGTCTGTTTGAGGTTGTGCGGTTGTTTGAAGGCAAGAAGTGGGGGTGTGGGGATGGCCTTGGCGAGATGTTCGTCTTCATCAATGACATGTTGAAGGCTCCGGAGGAGATGCCGTAGCTTCTCCGCTCAGGGGAAGTACTGGACGACGAAGGGTACTCTGTCCACCGTGTCCTGTGTTTGTCTTCTGAGGTCGTCGGTGCGGTTTTTCACTGTGGCGCGTCGGAACTGTCAATTGAGTCGAGCGCCATATCTTGTTCTTATCAGGGCATCTTTCAGTGTCTGGAGGTGTCTGTTGCGATCCTCCTCTACCGAGCAGATCCTATGTATACGGAGGGCTTGTCCGAAGGGGATGGCTTCTTTAACATGTTTAGGGTGGAAGCTGGAGAAGTGGAGCATCGTGAGGTTATCCGTGGGCTTGCGGTACAGTGAGGTGCTGAGGTGACCGTCCTTAATGGAGATGCGTGTGTCCAAGAATGCAACCGATTCCGGAGAGTAGTCCATGGTGAGTCTGATGGTGGGATGGAACTTGTTGATGTCATCATATAGTTGTTTCAGTGATTGTTCACCATGAGAACAAGACTTCACCGCACAGGACCTTCAACCGATGCTATACACTAGATACATCGATGACATTTTCTTCCTTTGGAGTCATGGTGAACAATCACTGAAACAACTATATGATGACATCAACAAGTTCCATCCCACCATCAGGCTCACCATAGACTACTCTCCGGAATCGGTTGCATTCTTGGACACACGCATCTCCATTAAGGACGGTCACCTCAGCACCTCACTGTACCGCAAGCCCACGGATAACCTCACGATGCTCCACTTCTCCAGCTTCCACCCTAAACACGTTAAAGAAGCCATCCCCTACGGACAAGCCCTCCGTATATACAGGATCTGCTCGGATGAGGAGGATCGCAACAGACACCTCCAGACACTGAAAGATGCCCTCATACGAACAGGATATGGCGCTCGACTCGTCGATCGACAGTTCCGACATGCCACAGCGAAAAACCGCACCGACCTCCTCAGAAGACAAACACGGGACACAGTGGACAGAGTATCCTTCGTTGTCCAGTACTTCCCCGGAGCGGAGAAGCTACGGCATCTCCTCCGGAGCCTTCAACATGTCATTGATGAAGACGAACATCTCGCCAAGGCCATCCCCACACCCCCACTTCTTGCCTTCAAACAACCACGCAACCTCAAACAGACCATTGTCCTCAGCAAACTACTCAGCCTTCAGGAGAACAGTGACCATGACACCACACAACCCTGCCACAGCAACCTCTGCAAGACGTGCCGGATCATCGACACAGATGCCATCATCTCACGTGAGAACACCATCCACCAGGTACACGGTACATACTCTTGCAACTCGGCCAACGTTGTCTACCTGATACGCTGCAGGAAAGGATGTCCCGAGGCATGGTACATTGGGGAGACCATGCAGACGCTGCGACAATGGATGAATGAACACCGCTCGACAATCACCAGGCAAGACTGTTCTCTTCCTGTTGGGGAGCACTTCAGCAGTCACGGGCATTCGGCCTCTGATATTCGGGTAAGCGTTCTCCAAGGCGGCCTTCACGACACACGACAGCGAAGAGTCGCTGAGCAGAAACTGATAGCCAAGTTCTGCACACATGAGGACGGCCTCAACTGGGATATTGGGTTCATGTCACACTGTCTGTAGTCCCCACAGCTTGCCTGGACTTGCAGAATTTCACTGGCTGTCCTGTCTGGAGACAATACACATCTCTTTAACCTGTCTTAATGCTCTCTTCACTCACATTGTTTGTACCTTTAAGACTTGATTAGCTGTAAGTATTCGCATTCCAACCATTATTCTGTAAATTGAGTTTGTGTCTTTATATGCCCTGTTTGTGAACAGAATTCCCACTCACCTGAAGAAGGAGCTTAAGGCTCCGAAAGCTGGTGGCTTTTGCTACCAAATAAACCTGTTGGACTTTAACCTGGTGTTGTTAAACGTCTTACTGAACTGAACCACTGCAGCGCATGCGGTGTAGGTACACACACAGTGCTGTTAGGAAGGGAGTTCCAGGATTTTGACCCAGTGACAGTGAAGGAAGCACAAAATTACAAACAGATGGTGCAAGATTAATTGAATGAACAAACAGTGACAAATTGATTTCAATGCAGAGAAATATGAGATCATCCACTTTGGATCTAAAAAGAGTAGAACAGGGTACCTTCTAAATAATGAAAAACTAGAAACAGTGAAGGTCCAAAGGCACTTGAGGGTCCAGGTACAAAATGTCATGCACATGTATGGAAAACAATCAAAAAGATTAATTGAATGTTGGCCTTTATATCGAGCGGACCGGAATACAGAAAGGTAGTAATCATGCTTCATTTACATAAAGCTCTAGTTAGGCCACACCTGGTATATTGTGAGCATTTTTGATCCAAGTTTTTGAGATATTAAGGGGAACAGATAGAGTAAGTAGAGACTATTTCTACTGGCTGGGAAGTGTAAGATTGGAGGCAGCGTCTAAATATTAGAGCTACATCTTTCTGGAATGAAATTAGGAAAACAATTCTACACAGAAAGGGTGGAATTCTCTGGCCTCCCCACCCACGTATTCTTTGTGGCAGGAGGCAGTACACCGTTGGCCGGCAGCAAGATCTTCTGGTCCCACCACTATCAATAGCATTTCTCATTGACTCCTCCCTACGCTGCCGAGAAACCCCGCGGTGGAGATGTACTGTCGGCGCGACTAAAAAATCCTGTCGGAGTGAACAGAAGAATTAGGAGCAGGAGGAGGCCATTTGGCCCCTCAAGCCAAGTCCACCATTCAATGAGATCATGGCTGATCTTTTTGTGGACTCAGCTCCACTTACCCACCCGTTCACCATAACCCTTAATTCCTTTACTGTTCAAAAATCTATCTATCTTTGCCTTAAAAACATTCAATGAGGTAGCCTCAACTGCTTCACTGGGCAGAGAATTCCACAGATTCACAACCTTTTGTGTGAAGAAGTTCCTCCTCAACTCAGTCCTAAATCTGCTTCCCCTTATTTTGAGGCCAGGCTCCTTAGTTCTGGTTTCATCTGCGAGTGGAGACAACCTCCCTGCTTCTATCTTATCTATTCCCTTCATAATTTTATATGTTTCTATAAGATCCCCCCCCGATTCTTCTAAGTTCCAATGAGTATAGCTCCGGTCTACTCAGTCTCTCCTCATAAGCCAACCCTCTCAACTCCGGAATCAACCGAGTGAATCTCCTCTGCACCCCCTCCAGTGCCAGTACATCCTTTCTCAAGTAAGGAGACCAAAACTGTACACAATACTCCAGGTGTGGCCTCACCAGCACCTTATACGGCTGCAACATAACCTCCCTGTTTTTAAACTCCATACCTCTAGCAATGAAGGACAAAATTTCAATTCTGACCTTCATTGAACAGTTGGAAAGTTCTGGTCAAATTGTCTTAGAACTTGGAACTCTTCCATAAATAGCAATTGATGCTAGATCAGTTGTTAATTTTCAATCTGATAGAGTTTTGTTAACTCTAGGTATTTGTGATATGGGACAAAGGCCCAGAGCAAGCTCGAAGGCTAAATGGCTCATTCTTCTAGTTTGAATGTTGGCATAATTGGTATTAACACTCCTGCATCCAGGAGGCACAAATGCATTCCTTTAGGATTCCCATCACTACACAAAGTATGTGGACATTGGTTGAGCACAGGACTGAGTTTTCCTGGAATGTCCTTCGAGATCAAATGGCCTCCTGAAACTCAAGGATAGACTGTGACTGTGATAGTGAGTTGGCACTCCCCTTCACATCTCCCAGTTTCATTTGCATTTCCATTGAAGTCTGCCTTCATCCAGAAGAAAATCGGAAGTTCTGGAACTTGAATGAATAATCTGCTGGTTGACAAGCTATTGCCATTACTGTTAGTTTGCAATTGGCTAGATAATTATTGACAGGAATCATTTGAAAAGGATACATTGAGGTACTAAGTTCTTCCAACTGTAAGAGAGTCAAAAGTAAAAAAAAATACAGACAGTAAATCTTTAAAAACTGTAGTCAGTGTTTAATGTATCATGATGACATGACATGTGCATGAGTAACATGAACCTTAAATTTCATTGGCTGGTCAAACAGGTTTCTGTTGAACTTCTTTAAATGGATTTTAGAAAGCAAGCAAAGAAACCAGCTTAAGATGGCTGTCACCCAACATGTCTGGTATAACAAACTGACCTGTTTTTGGAAGTCTCCAATGTGGATTACAATTTCAAAATGCCAAAGAAATCTCCTGTAACATTTCGCACCTGCGTATGTCAAGAATGACTTCAAAGATGTATTGAAACTTGTAATTGCCACTTACCTTTAAATTTGTATAAATTGGAGATGGTGGTGTGGTGGTAATGTCACTGGATTAGTAATCCAGAAGCCCAAACTCAAACTGTGGTCACCCGGTCTTACCTACATGCAACTTCAAATCCACAGCAAAGTGGTTGAACTGCCCTCTGTAAAGGTGCGGCAGGCCACTCAGTTCAAAAGCAATTAGGGATGGGCAGCAAATGCTGGCCTTGCCAGTGATGCCCACATCCCATGAAAGAGTACAGGAAAAAATTCTGCAGAGCTACCTTAATGGTAGAGGCAGAAGGTTTACCGGGAGAATGGTAATATAGAAAAGCATTCATATGTTGTTCCTAACTCATCAGAAGGAAGAACAGTCTATCCAGAGTTGATGGGACAATAAATAAACTAATCACCTAGGTCATAATACAATACCCAATGTCTGCCCAATCATGAGCTTTAGACAGTTACATGGGTAAGATGGGTATGGCGGGATATGGGCCAAATGCGGGCAATTGGGATTAACTTAGGGGTTTAAAAAAAAGGGCGGCATGGACAAGTTGGGCCAAAGGGCCTGTTTCCATGTAAACCTCTATGAGCTAAACAATTAGCTTTAGGAAAATACCCAACTTAATATGGGAGATAAATCATGTGACCAGAATAAGTATTTTGAAATCACTTTTATTACAACACCCAAACTGCTAAAGGTAGTCCAGACGTAGTCTACAAAATGGAGCAGTTACAGCATCTCTCTTCTCAAGTTCAGGGCTGTATCTGTGTTACAGTTTGGAATCCATCGCAGAGATAGAGAATTTCAATGGAAAGGAACCTCAAATGCCACAGCACTGACTTTTGGAATAGACAGGTTACAGTTTAAAAGAAACTGTCTCAATACCACTGCGTTTTCAGTCCCACCGTGAAACAAAACTACCTCAGCCTAGGTTGACTCTTGGAGCGGCGGCTGGGGACACTGTGGAACATCCGTGAGGCAGAGAGTATTGTGGATAGCGCGTATAGAGAGGTGGTCACACCGCAGGCCCAGACTCCATAGGAAAGGAATGGGTGATCTCCAGGCAGAGCAAGCGAGCTAGGCAGGCAGTGCAGGAATCTCCTGTGGCCATCCCCCTTCAAAACAGATATACATTTTGGATACTGTTAAGGGGAATGGCCTTTCAGGGAACAATAGCAGCAGCCAAATCTGTTGCACCACGGTTGTGTTATAAAGCGGAGGTTGCTCCCCCATCTGAGAACTAACACCTAAACCCCCAAAGAGGATACTTCATCTCATAATCTGTAAAAAGTGTGTGAAGTGGTATGACCTGCTCTTCAGCAACTCCTAACGGTTAAATACAAAATAAATCCATAACACTCTCTTTAAAATCAACACATAACAATTTATTTATCCAACTAACAATGTACAACTTTACTAAACTATTAACAAACCAAACAAAATAAGATTCTAATGGTATGCTGTTCCAATAAATACAATTGCCACTCATTACAAAAAGTAGAATTTAGTTACTCTCTAAATTGCAACCAGGTTTGGGTGTCTTCCAGAATATTCTGGGCTTCTCTGTTGATTCTTCTTTCTTCTTTGGTACCTTTGCTATCTAGATAGGGCTTTGAGTTAAGAGCTGTGGCAGTTGCTCTCTCCTTTTGTCCCACTGCTTTCCCTCTCTTAAACCTGTGATGACATATCAATATTTCCCACAATAGGATTGGCCCTAGGTTGTCAAAACCAGTCGATTTAAATTTAATAGGTTCTTGGTATCTAAGTGCCTACTTCAAATTGATTGGCTGAATTCAAAAAATTCAAAAGCCTGGAAGCCTGTTGCCTTGGTAACACTGCTGCTTGGCCTTTTGATACAAATGTTTCAGCTTGGGGCTCGATATGTACTTGCATTTGTTTAACTCCCTACGCCCAGAAAAGGCACCATCTTTTAAAGGGACCATGCCATGCTTTCTCCCTAGCATTTTACAATTTTACAAACACCAAGCTACAATTACTCTACCCACCTTCTCCTTTAAGAAAAAACAAACCATCATCATGAAAAGATGGCTTCATTTCTTTTTAAATCTTAACTTCATTGCTAGATCCATAGTTCATCAATCTAAAATTTCACATTTTATACTAATTCTATTTATATATAACATTGAACACTACCATTCTTATCTTGTATAAACATTTTTCTTTTAAATTTACAATAAAGTATCTGCTTTAATATTTTCACGACCTGCGACATGTACAATCTGTAAATTAAATGCTTGTAACATGAGACTCCAACAAAATAATCTGGTGTTCTTGTCCTTAAATCTTTCCAGAAATATCAAGGGATTGTGATTGGTATACACAATCGTGTCTGATGCATTGTTTGCAACGTAAACGTTAAAATGTTATAAGGTCACTACTAAACTCAACAGCTCTTTTTCAATTGTTGAATATTTTTTCTGATGGATATTGCGTTTTTTTGAAAAATAACCGATTGGCTTTTCAATTCCACAATCATCCTCCTGTAACAATACAACTCCAACACCTACATCGTTTGTATCAATAGCAAATTTGCAGGGTTTCAAAAAAATGTGGCAATGGCTAAAACGGGTGCAGTGGTTAACACTGCTTTTAAATTCTCACATTCCTCCTCGCATTGTTCTGTCCACTGAAATTTCATGTTCTTTTTTAACAAATCCGTCAACAGTGCCACTACGTTACTAAAGTTTGGTACAAATTTCCTGTAGAATCCACTCAATCCTAAAAAATGTAGCACTTCCTTCTTTGAGGGTGGTCTTGGAAGTTCCTCGATGATCTTTGTCTTCACGTTTCTCGGTGTCATCGCCCGTATCCAATGTTGTGCCCTAAAAATGTCACTTCTGCCTTTGCCAATTCTGTTTTTGCCACGTTTATGACTAACTTTGCCTTCCGTAGTCTCTCGAAGAGCTCTGCTAAATGCTCCATGTGATCTTTCCAGGAATGACTAAAGATCACAAAGTCATCTACGTAGACAGCACAATTAGCCAATCCTGTAACAACTCTGTTCATAAGTCTTTGAAAAGTGGCTGGTGCGTTTTTTAATCCCAAAGGACATTACTTTAAATTGATATAGCCCATTTGGGGTTCCAAAGGCAGGAACTTCTTTTGCTCTCTCCGACAAAGGTACTTGCCAGTAACCGCAAAGTAAGTCCAACTTTGTGATGTAAGTAGCTTGTCCTACTTTTTCCACTCAATCCTCCAGCCTTGGAATTGGATACGAGTCAGATTTAGTCACAGCGTTGACCTTCCGATAATTTACGCAGAATCGTTGAGTACCATCGGATTTTGGGACCAACACAGTCGGCGAACTTCACTTGCTTTGACTCGGCTCTAAGATATCTTGTAGCATCACTTCTGCTTCCTTCTGAACCTGCGCTGCTTTGAGAGGATTAAGCCGATAGGGGTGTTGTTTTATTGGAACAGCACACCCTACATTAACCTCATGTACTATGGCATTCGTCCTCCCCATTCTATTTCTACATAGGTCCTCATAGCACTATAACAAGTCTTTCAATTCAGTTCTCTGTCCCCGGGACAGATAGCTCACTACTCTATTCCATTCTTTAAGGATTTCTTCATTATTCAATTTACTCTGAGGCACATCAAAATCCAAATCATCTGGATGCGTGGCTTAATGATTGGTGTGGGAGAAACGAGTTTGAATTCAATTGGCACCAGTACTGGGGAAGAGGGGACCTGTTCCGATGGGATGGTCTTCATCTGAATCATGCTGGGACCAGAGTCCTAGCGAATTGCTAGGGCTGTAGATAGGGCTTTAAACTGTTTGGGGGGGCAAGGGGGGGTCAGTTGTAGGGGAAATTAAAAAACCCAAATTAAAGGAGGTAAGGGTGCAGGTTAGCGATATGGTGGATGGTTACCAGACAATAAAAGTGAGTGACAGAACGGATGAGTGTCTATATGCACCAAGGAATTATAAAAGAGTATGGAAATTTACCAGTAGAACAAATCTAAAAGCTTTGTATCTAAATGCACAAAGCATTCAGAACAAAATTAATTAGAAAATGGCGCAAATAGAAACAAAAGGGTATGAATTGGTGGCAATTACTGAGACATGGTTACAAGGAGACCAGTTCTGAGAATTGAATATCCAAGGGTACTCAGCGTTTCGGAAACATAGACTGAAAAGAAAAGAAGGTGGTGTAGCTGACATAAGCACGGGAGATCAAGATGTGGAATCAGTCTGGGTAGAAATAAGAAATAGCAAAGGAAATAAGTACTTGGTAGGAGTCTATAGGTCCCCAAGCAGTAGTTCCGCAGTGGGGCACAGGAAATACCAGGAAATACTGGGGGCTTGCAAGAAAGGTATGGTAATAATCATGGGTGATTTTAATAGGCACACAGATTGGAATAATCAAATTGGCATGGGTAACCTGGAGGCAGAGTTCATTGAATGTATTAGAGATTATTTCTTGGAACAGTATGTTGCGGAACCAGGAAGCAGACTACTCTGGATTTGGTATTGTGTAATGAGGAGGGATTAATTGATGACCTCATAGTTAAGGATCCTCTAGGGAGTAATGACCATAGTATGATAGAATTCAAAATTCAATTTGGGGGTGAGAATGTGGAGCCCCACACTAGCGTTCTGGAATTAAACAAAGGAAATTACGTCGGCTTGAGGACAGATTTGGCCCGAGTAGAGTGGGCAGAAAGGCTGAAAGGTCGGACAGTGGATGACCAGTGGCAGCTGTTTAAGGAGATACTCAACTCCTCACAACTAAAATATATCCCAGTGAGGAAGAAAGATGGGGTAAGGGGGGTAAAAAACATCCATGGCTAAACAGAGGTCAAGGACAATATAAAGACAAAAACTAAGGTATACCATATTGCAAAGGCCAGTGGCAGACTGGAAGATTGGGAAACTTTCAAACATAAACAAAGAGGTATCAAAAAATTAATAAAATGAGCTAAGGTAAATTACGAAAGAAAACTAGTGCAAAATATCAAGAAGGATAGCAAAAGCTTCTATAGGTATATAAAAGGGAAGAGAGTCGCTCGGGTGAATGCTGGTTCCTTGGAAGATGAAACCTGAGAGTTAATAGTGGGGAACACTGAAATGATGTGGAGATGCTGGCGTTGGACTGGGGTAAACACAGTAAGAAGTTTAACAACACCAGGTTAAAGTCCAACAGGTTTATTTGGTAGCAAAAGCCACACAAGCTTTCGGAGCTCCAAGCCCCTTCTTCAGGTGAGTGGGAATTCTGTTCACAAACAGGGCATATAAAGACACAGACTTAATTTACATGAATAATGGTTGGAATGCGAATACTTACAGCTAATCAAGTCTGGATTAGATAATCAAATTGAATTTAATCAAGACTTGATTAGCTGTAAGTATTCGCATTCCAACCATTATTCATGTAAATTAAGTCTGTGTCTTTATATGCCCTGTTTGTGAACAGAATTCCCACTCACCTGAAGGGGCTTGGAGCTCCGAAAGCTTGTGTGGCTTTTGCTACCAAATAAACCTGTTGGACTTTAACCTGGTGTTGTTAAACTTCTTACTGTGAACACTGAAATGGCAGAGATGCTAAATCAATACTTTGCCTCAGTTTTCGCGGTGGAGGACACGAGTACCATTCCTATAGGAACGGGCAAGTCAGAGGTAATAGAAAGGATAGAATTTAGAACAATCAACATCAAGAGGGAAAAGTACTCAGTAAAGGTCTGATGGCCTACATCCTAGGGTATAAAAGGAAGTGGCAGCAGAGATGTAGATCCATTGGTTATAATATTCCAAAATCCCCTGGACACAGGAAAGGTTCCAATGGATTGGAAAAATGCTAATGTAAGGCCCTTGTTCAAAAAGGGAGGGAGGCAAAATGTGGGAAATTACTGACCAGTTAATTTAACATCTGTTGTTGGGAAAATGTTAGAATCATTATCAAGGAAGCAATATCAGGACATTTGGAAAGTCAAAACACTATCCATCAGAGTCAGCATGGTTTTATGAAAGGCAAATCATGTTAGGCAAATTTGCGGGAGTCCTTTGAGGAAGTAACAAACAAAGTGGATAATGGGGATCCTGTAGATGTAGTACATCTGGACTTCCGGAAGGTGTTTGATAAGGTGCCGCACAAAAGGTTAATTCACAAGTTAGATCACATGGGATTAGGGGTAATTTATTAGCTTGGATAGATGACTGGCTGATGGACAGTATATGCCCTGTTTGTGAACAGAACTCCCACTCACCTGATGAAGGGGCAGCGCTCCAAAAGCTAGTGGCTTGGGCTACCAAATAAACCTGTTGGACTTTAACCTAGTGTTGTGAGACTTCTTACTGTGTTTACCCCAGTCCAACGCCGGCATCTCCACATAATGTACAGAAAACAGAGAGTCGGGATAAATGGGTTTTTTCTGGATGGCACGAAGTAACTAGGGTGCCACAGGGTTCGGTCCTTGGGCCCCAGCTATTTACAATCTACATTAACGACCTGGATACAGGGATAGAAGGCTCTATAGCCAAATTTGCAGATCACAAAAATAAACGGGAGAGTAAGTTGCAATGAGGAAATAAGAACCTGACAAATGGATATAGATAGGTTAGGAGAGTGGGCTAAAATGTGGCAGATCGAGTTTAGAACATAGAACGGCACGGTAGCACAGTGGTTAGCACTGCTGCTTCTCAGCTCCAGGGACCTGAGTTCGAATCCCGGCTTGGGTCACTGTCTGTGTGGAGTTTGTACATTCTCCTCGTGTCTGCGTGGGTTTCCTCCGGGTGCTCCGGTTTCCTCCCACAGACCAAAGATGTGCAGGTTAGGTTGATTGGCCATGCTAAAAAAAATTGCCCTTAGTGCCCTGAGATACGTAGGTTAGAGGGATTAGTGGGTAAATATGTGGGGGTAGGGCCTGGGTGGGATCGTGGGCGGTGCAGACTCGATGGGCCGAATGGCCTTTTTCTGTACTGTAGGGTTTCTATGATTTCTAAGAACAGTACAGCACAGAACAGGCCCTTCGGCCCACGATGTTGTGCCGAGCTTTATCTGAAACCAAGATCAAGCTATCCCACTCCCTATCATCCTGGTGTGCTCCATGTGCCTATCCAATAACCGCTTAAATGTTCCTAAAGTGTCTGACTCCACTATCACTGCAGGCAGTCCATTCCACACCCCAACCACTCTCTGCGTAAAGAACCTACCTCCGACATCCTTCCTATATCTCCCACCATGAACCCTATAGCTATGCCCCCTTGTAATAGCTCCATCCACCCGAGGAAATAGTCTTTGAATAGTCTATCTATCCCCTTCATCATTTTATAAACCTCTATTAAGTCTCCCCTCAACCTCCTCCGCTCCAGAGAGAACAGCCCTAGCTCCCTCAACCTTTCCTCATAAGACCTACCCTCCAAACCAGGCAGCATCCTGGTAAATCTCCTTTGCACTCTTTCCAGCGCTTCCACACCCAGCTTTGCATCCTATCTATGTCTCTTTGCAGTCTACAACAGCCCTCCACCTCATCCACTACTCCACCAATCTTGGTGTCATCAGCAAATTTACTGATCCACCCTTCAGCCCCCTCCTCTAAGTCATTAATAAAAATCACAAATAGCAGAGGACCAAGCACTGATCCCTGTGGCACTCCGCTAGCAACCTGCCTCCAGTCCGAAAATTTTCCATCCATCACCACCCTCTGTCTTCGATCAAATTGCCAGTTACCTATCCAATCGGCCAACTTTCCCTCTATCCCACGCCTCCTTACTTTCATCAACGTGGATAAGTGTTTAACGTGGATAAGTGTGAAGTCATGCATTTTGGTCGGAAAAATGGGAAGGCGACTTATTATCTAAATGGGGAGAAATTTCGTGGTAAATCGGTGCAGAGGGATCTGGGTGTCCTCATTCATGAGTCACAGAAAACTAGCATGCAGATACAGCAGATAATAAAGAAAGCGACTGGAATGGTGGTATTTATAGCTAAGGAATAGAATATAAAGGTAAGAAAGTATTGTTGCAACTATACAAGGCATTGGTGAGGCCGCACCTGGAGTATTGCGGATAGTTTTGGTCTCCTTATTTGAGGAAAGATGTAGTGGCATTGGAGGCAGTTCAGAGGAGGTTCACTAGATTGATTCCAGAGATGAGGGGTTTGTCGTATGAAGAGAGATTGAACAGTTTAGGCCAATACTCTCTGGAATTTAGAAGAATGAGGGAAGATCAAATTGAGGTATACAAGATGATAAAAGATATGGATAAAGTAGACGTGGAGCGGATGCTTCCTCTTATGGGGCATTCTCCATCGAGAGGTCACAGTCTTAGGATAAGGGGTAAAACAGAGTTGAAGAGAAACTACTTCTCCCAAAGGGTTGTGAATCTGTGGAATTTGCTACCCCAAAGTGCGGTGGATGTTGGGATAGTGAGTAAATTTAAGGAGGAGTTAGACAGATTTTTACCTGGTAAAGAATTGAAGCGCTATGGGGAGAAGGCAGAAAAGGACCATATCAGCCGAATGGTCTAATTCTGCTCCTACATCTTATGAACTTATGATAGGCTTGTATAGAGTTGATAGAGTACTTTTCCCAGGGTCGAAGGGTCAATTACTCAGGGGCATAGGTTGAAAGTGAAAAATGTTTAAAAGAGATGTAAGGGGCAAGGTGGTGAATGCCTGGAATGTGCTACCGGAGGAAGTGGTGATAGCAGATTCAATAACAACATTCAAGAGGCATCTGGATAGATACATGAATAGGCAGGAAAGAGAGGGATATGGACCACGTACAGGCAAGAAAATATTAGATTAGAGAGGCATTTGTGTCGACACAGACTTGGTGGGCCGACACAGATTCAAGGAAGTGGATTGGATTGTGCCAATACAAATCGGCAAGAAAAAGCAATCGATCTGAGGATTAGGAGCAGTTTAAAATTTAACAAAGGAGAACCAAGGCATTGACTAAGAAAGGAAAAATAGAGTATGACAGTAATCTAGCAGTGAACATAAAAACTGTGAAAGTTTCTATAGGTATGTAAAGAGAAAAAAATTTAAAAAACTAATGTAGGCTCCTTACAGTCAGAAGTGGCAGAATTCATAATGGGGAATAAAGAAATAGCTGAGGAACGAAATTCATACTTTGTTTCAGTCTTCACAAAGGAAGACATGAATAATGTACCAGAAGTTTTGAGAGAAACAAGTTTTAGTGAGGAGCGGAAAGAAATCAGCATTAGTAGAGAAATGATTTGGGGGAAATTGATGGGATTGAAGGTGGATAAACCTCCAGGTCCTGATAATCTTCATCCCAGAGTACTTAAGGAAATGGCCCTGGAAATGGTAGATCCATTGGTGGTTATTTTCCAAAATTCTTTGGACTTTGGAATAGTTCCTACAGATTGGAGGGTAGTTAATGTAAGGCCACTATTCAAAAAGGGAGGTAGAGAGAAAACAGGGAACTATAGACCAGTGAGCCTAATGTCGGTGCTGGGGAAGTTGCTAGAATCCATTATCAGGAATTTCATAACTCAGCATTTGGAAGGCAGTGGTATAATCTGATAAAATCATGCATGGATTTACAAAAGGGAAATCATGCTTGACGAATCTATTGGAATTCTTTCATAGAATCCCTTCAGTGCAGGAGGGGGCCATTCAGCCCATTGAGCCTGCACTGACAATCCCACCCAGGCCCTATCCCCGTAACCCCACATGTTTACCCTGCTAATCCCCTTGACACTAAGGAGCAATTTAGCATGGCCAAGCAACCTAACCTGCACAGCTTTGGAGTGTGGGAGGAAACCAGAGCATCCAGAGGAAACACATGCAGACACAGGGAGAATGTGCAAACTGCACACAGATAGTGACCCAAGGCCGGAATTGAAACCAGGTCCCTGGCGCTATGAGGCAGCAGTGCTAACCACTGTGCCACCGTGCTGCCCTTTGAGGATGTAACCAATAGAGCTGACCGAGGAAAACCAGTGGATGTGGTTTATTTAGACTTTCAGAAGGCTTTCGACAAGGTCTCACATAACAGACTAGTATGTAACGTTAAAGTGCATGGGATTGCAGGTAATGTCTTGGGATGGATAGAAAGCAAAGAGTTGGCATAAATGGGTCTTTTTCTGATTGGCAATCAGTGACTAGTGGGGTTCCGCAGGGATCTGTGCTAGGACCCCAACTGTTCACATTATATATTAATGATTTGGACACATAAGAAATCTCACAACACCAGATTAAAGTCCAACAGATTTATTTGGAACCACAAGCTTTCGGAGTGCTTCTCCTTCATCACTCATCTGATGAAGGAACAGCGCTCCAAAAGCTCGTGATTCCAAATAAACCTGTTGGACCTGATTGTGAGACTTCTTATTGTGCCTACCCCAGTCTAACGCCGGCATCTCCACATCATTAATGATTTGGAAAAGGGAACTGAATGTATTATTTCCAAATCTGCAGATGATACAAAGTTGGGTGGGAGGGTGAGCTGTGAGGAGGATGCAGAGTTTTCCAGCAATATTTGGACAGGCTGAGTGTGTGAGGCATGACAGATGCAATATAAAGTGGATAAATGTGAGGTTATCCACTTTGGTAGCAATAATAGGAAGAAAGATTATTACATGAATGGGTGTAAATTGAGAGAGGTGGATACTCAGCAAGACTTTGGTGTCCTCGTGCATCAGTTGCTGAAAGTGCGCGCGCAGGTACAGCAGGCAGTGAAGAAGGCAAATGGTATGTTGTTCTTCCTAGCGAGAGGATTTGAATATAGGACTAGCAATGTTTAACTGCAATTGTATAGGGCGTTGGTGAGGATACACTTGGAGTATTGTGTGCAGCTTTAGTGTCCTTATCTGAGGAAGGATGTCCTTGCTATAGAGGGAGTACAGAGAAGGTTTACCAGGCTGATTCCTGGGATGGCAGGGCTGTCATATGAGGAGAGACTAAGTCGGTTAAGATTATATTCACTGGAGTTTAGCAGAGTGAGAGGGGATCTCATAGAAACTTATAAAATTCTAACAGGGACCAGATATATGGTACCGTGAGTAAGTGAGAAGGCAAATGAGATATTGGCTTACATTGCAAGGACAATAGAGCATAAATGTAGGGTAATATTGCTACAGCTATATAGAGCATTGGTGAGGCCACATCTGTTGTATTATGATGAAAGGTTGAGCAGATTGGCTCTATACTCATTGGACTTTAAAGGAAAGCCTCTTACGCAGCATCAGAAAACATGGAGCCAACAAGATATACTCATGTTAATTTCATGCTCTTCCAATGATCGGGATCCAGTTGTGCTGAAGAGGCTCTTGCCCACTAGCAAACTGGTGATTCTGGGTAAGATGCTGCGTAAGAATCAGTACAGACTCAATGAGCTGAATAGCCTCTTTCTGTGCTGTCGGGATTCTATGATTCTACAAAATATCATCACATTAAACACCAAATAAAAAAAACTTACATTTGTCAGAAGCTGTTCAAGGTTCCTGTCGGATGCATTTTTCTTCTGGTCCTCAGAGAGCTCTTCCACATGACTGTCAAGGCTGAAATGTAGACGTGCCATTTTTTCCTGCATCTCTCTCACATGTTCCATCTGTTCAAAGGAACACTCTTTCCCTAAAGAAAATGCAACATTTTCACGATTTAAAAAATAAAAAAAACAAAATGAAATTCCGTACATTGCAGCAGCTCATGATTCTGATTAAATTTACTTATAAACTGAGCCCCATAGGCCAAGACCTCTAACTTTGTTAAACTTCAGTTACAACCTTTAAATGGTTAAAGTTATTACAACTTGTTGACGTGGTAATGATGATGTGTAATGGTTTCAAACTGGAATGCAATTCAGAGTTGATTCATCCTAACCACATGATTTATAACACCATATAATTGGCACCAATCAACCAGAAAAGAAAGAGATGTTTCAAACTGCTACATTCAGATATTGTCATGGGGACCAAGTATATTTCAAAATACAGGTATGATTTTTTAAAATGTATAGATTGCTTCCTTAAAATTGGATTCATTAAAAAAAAAATTAAGACAGAAAAATAAGCTCCTCAATGCCTCAAAAGGATTATCTATTGAGTAGTTAACAAGTTACTTACACTAAAAAGCAATAGAGACACAGCAATTGGATTAACCCTCCCAGGTTAAAGGAAGGAGAAAACTCACGAGTGAAGCTTTCTTGCCCCGATTACAGTGCAGTGAATTGGTTAATTCATTATGGCTATGGCATGATAGATTGTCAGTACTCACTGTCAAATTACAGTCATGAACAACAGGCTATGGAATGGGGTACATAATGCTCTGCTGCCCAAGAAACCCTATATCAAGGATTTAATGTCTTCAAGAGAAAAATCCACCTCATCAAATTACCCTGTATCCCAGATGCATTTACCTTCCTTAAAAGTCTCCTATGTGGGACCTTATCAAAGGTTTTGCTGAAACCCATATAGACTACATTAACTGCACTACCCTCATCTACACATCTGATCACCTCCTCAAAAAAGTCAATCAAATTTGTTAGGCATGACCACTCTCTGATAAAACCATGCTGACTGTATCTGATCAAACCTTGCCTCTCCAAGTGGAGATATATTCTCCCCTTCAGAATCTTCTCCAGTAGTTCCCCTACCACTGATGAGAGACTCACTGGTCTGTAGTTCCTTCTGAAATAGTGGGACCACATTAGCTGTTCTCCAGTCCTCTGGCACCTCCCCTGTCGATGGTAGTCATGATGTGGAGATGCTGGCGTTGGACTGGGGTAAACACAGTAAGAATTTTAACAACATCAGGTTAAAGTCCAACAGGTTTAGGCATTTGCTACCAAATAAACCTGTTAGACTTTAACCTGGTGTTGTTAAAAGTCTTACTGTGTTGACCTCCCCTGTGGCCAGAGATGAATTAAAAGTTTGGGTCAGAGGCCCTGCAATTTCCTCCCTTGCCTCCCACAAGGGACACAATTCATCCAGACCTGGAGATTTGTCCACTTTTAAGCCCACCAACACCTCCAACTCTTGTCACTCCCTATGTCAATTTGCTGAAGAACCTCATGCTCTCTCTCCCAGAGTTCCACACCTTCATCCTCTTTCTCTTGGATGAAGACGGATGTCAAGTATTCATTCAAAACTCTACCAAATGTCCTCTGGCTCCACCCACAGATTGCCCCCTTGGTCCCTCATGGACCCTACTCTTTTAATGGTTATCCTCTTCGCATTGATATACTTATAGGATATCTTGGAATTTTCCCTACTTTGGCCAGCCAGAGTTTTCTCATATCCCCTCATTGCATTCCTAATTGCTTTCTTAAGCTCCACCCTGCACTTTCCGTACTTCACTAATGCCTCCACTCATTTGCTTCCCTTGTACCTGCTAAAAGTCTCTCTTTTCCTTCTCATCTTATCTTGAATATCTCTCGTCATCCATTGTGCGCTAGGCTTGTTACTCCTTCCTATCACCCTAGAAGGAACATGTTGGGCCTGGATCCTTCCCATTTCCTTTTTGAACGACCCCCACTGCTCTTCTGTAGATTTCTCTATAATTGGTTGTTTCCAGTTTACCTTGGCCAGATCCTGCCTTGTTTTACTAAAATCCACTCTTCTCCAATCCAAACCTTCTTTTTGCAGCTTGTCTGTTTCCTTGTCCATAACAAGTTTAAATTGTACCGTGTTGTGATCGCGATCACTAAAATGCTCCCCCACCATCACCTCAAACACCTGTCTGGCTTCGTTCCCCAGAATTAGGTCCAGCACAGCTCCTTCCCTTGTTGGACCCTTGACATATTGACCTAAAAAGTTCTCCTGTACACATTTCAAGTAATTCACTCCATTCAAGCCCTTAACACTATATCTAACCTAATTAATATTGGGAAAGTTGAAGTTACCTAATATCATTACCCTATTGTTATTGTTTTTACACACCTCTGCAAATTGTGCATATATTTGCTCCACAATACCCCTCGGACTATCTGGGGGTCTATAATAAACACCTAGCAATGTGGCTGCCCCTTTTTTATTCCTAAGCTCTATCCACAAAGCTTCATTCGATTCCTTCTCCGAAATATCATCTCTCCTTACTGCAGTAACTGCCTCCTTAACTAATAATGCAATGCCTCCTTCTCTTTTACTCCCTCCCCTGTCCCTCCTGAAGTTTTTATATCCCAGAATGTTGAGCTGCCAATCCTGCCCTTCACTCGACCACTTCTTTGTGATAGCTACTATGTCACAATTGCACGTATCAATCCTCACCCATAACTCATCCGTTTTACCTGTAACACTCCTGGCATCAAAGTAGAAGCCCTCCAACCTTGCCTTACTCCCTTGAAACTTAATATAGCTGCACTCCCTCTGACTTGATTGTTTTACTGTATGCTATGCTGTGTCCCTATTCAGCGAACAGTTTGTGTCCCCCTCACCCTGCCGAATTAGTTTAAACTCCTCCTAGCAGCACTAGCAAACCTGCCTGCAAGGATGGTCTACATCTGGTTCAGATGTAGACCATCCCGCATGTACAACTTCCCCAGAAATGATTCCAGTGATCCAGGAATCTAAAACCCTCCCTCCTGCATCAACTCTTTAAGCCGAACATCTGCACTATTCTCCTAGTTCTGTGCTCGCTAAGACGTGGCATTGGGAGTAATCCAGAGGTTACAACCCAAGAGGTCCTGCTTTTTAGTCTACTGCCTAACTCTCTGAATTCTTGATGCAAGACCTCATCCCTCTTTCTACCTATGTCATAGATATCTCGGCCTTATCAACCTCCCGCTTCAGGATGCCTTGCAGCCTTTCAGTGACATCTCTGACCCTGGCACCAGGGAAACAACACATTCATGTTAATAACTTGCAGCTACACAGTCTAACATAGAAAACGTTTCAAGTACAATAAGGAGGGGAAAACATTGAATAGGTCGATGGAGGCCCTTGCAAATGGAAAGTTGTTTCAAGTGGTATTCCACAGGGTTCGGTGCTGGACCTTTCTTTTTGCATTATGTACTAATGATTTGGACAAGAATGTGTTGGGGGTACACAATTGGAAAATTTGCAGACGACACAAAGATTGACCAAGTAGTGGATAGTGTAGAGGATAGTTATAATCTACAAAATGATATTGTTGGATTGGTGGAGTGGGCGTAAAGTGGCAGATGGATTTTAACAGAGAAATGTGAGGTAATGCATTTAGGAAGGTTAAACAGTTCTAGGGAATACACAATAAATGGGAATATAGTAAGAAGGGTAGATGAAGGTAGATTAAAGGGGAGGGGGTTCTTGCTGTCTTGAGGCAAATCAGAGTGGATAAATCCCCAGGACCGGACAGCGTATTCCCACGGACCTTGAGGGAAGCTTGTGTTGAACTTGCAGGGGCCCTGGCAGACATATTTAAAATGTCAGTATTCACGGGGGAGGTGCCGGATGATTGGAGGGTGGCTCATGTTGTTCCGTTGTTTAAAAAGGTTCCAAAAGAAATCCGGGAAATTATAGGCCAGTAAGTTTGACGTCGGTGGTGGGCAAGTTATTGGAAGGTGTGATAAGGGATAGGATCTACAAATATTTGGATAGACCGGGACTTATTAGGGAGAGTCAACATGGCTTTGTGCGTGGTAGGTCATGTTTGACCAATCTATTAGAGTTTTTTGAGGAGGTTACCAGGAAAGTGGATGAAGGGAAGGCGTTGGATGTTGTCTACCTGGATTTCAGCAAGGCCTTTGACAAGGTCCCGCATGGGAGGTTAGTTAGGAAGGTTCAGTCGCTGGGTATACATGGAGAGATAGTAAATTGGATTAGACACTGGCTCAATGGAAGAAGCCAGAGATTGGTTGTGGAGGATTGCTTCTCTGAGTGGAGGCCTGTGACTAGTGGTGTGCCACAGGGATCGGTGTTGGGTCCATTGTTGTTTGTCATCTATATCAATGATCTGGATGATAATGTGGTAAATTGGATCAGCAAGTTTGCTGATGATACAAAGATTGGAGGTGCAGTGGACAGTGAGGAAGGTTTTCAAAGCTTGCAGAGGGATTTGGACCAACTAGAAAAATGGGCTGAAAAATGGCAAATGGAATTTAACGCAGACAAGTGTGAGATATTGCACTTTGGAAGGACAAACCAAAGTAGAAAGTACAGGGTAAATGGTAGGACTCTGAAGAGTGCTGTTGAACAGAGGGATCTGGGAATACAGGTACAGAATTCCCTAAAAGTGACGTCACAGGTGCATAGGGTCGTAAAGAGTGCCTTTGGTACATTGGCCTTTATAAATCGGAGTATCGAGTATAAAAGTTGGAGTGTTATGGTACGGTTATATAAGGCATTGGTGAGGCCGAATTTAGAGTATTGTGTACAGTTTTGGTCACCTAGTTACAGGAAGGATGTAAATAAGGTTGAAAGAGTGCAGAGAAGGTTCACAAGGATGTTGCCGGAACTTGAGGAGCTGAGTGACAGAGAGAGATTGAATAGGTTGGGACTTTATTCCCTGGAGCGTAGAAGAACGAGGGGAGATTTGATAGAGGTGTATAAGATTTTGATGGGTATAGATAGAGTGAATGCAAGCAGGCTTTTTCCGCTGAGGCTAGGGGAGAAAAAAACCAGAAGGCATGGGTTAAGGGTGAAAGGAGAAAAGTTTAAAGGGAATATTTAAGGGGGGGGGGGGCTTCTTCATGCAGAGAGTGGTGAGAGTGTGGAATGAGCTGCCGGATAAAGTGGTAAATGCGGGGTCACTTTTAACATTTAAGAAAAACTTGGACGGGTTCATGGATGAGAGGGGTGTGGAGGGATATGGTCCAAGTGCAGGTCAGTGGGACTAGGCATAAAATGGTTTGGCACAGACAAGAAGGGCCAAAAGGCCTGTTTCTGAGCTGAAATTTTCTATGGTTCTAAGTGAGGGATCTTGGCATACAAGTACACAGGTCCCTAAAGGCAGCAGTTCAAGGAGACAGGGTTGTAAAGAAGGCATATGGAACGCTCACCTTCATGGCAGAGGTACAGAATATAAAAGTAACGATATGTTGGAATTGTATAAAACACTGGTGAGGCCATAACTGGAGTGCAGTTCTATTACAGGAAAGATGTAATTGCTCTGGAGAGAGTGCAGAGGAGGTTTAAAAGAATGTTGCCTGGGCTGGAAAAGTGTAGCCATGAGGAGAGATTGGATAGGTTGGGGTTATTTGCCTTGGATCTAAGAAGGCGGCACAGTAGCACAGTGGTTAGCACTTCCTAGCTCCAGGGACCTCGGTTCGATTCCCGGCTTGGGTCACTGTCTGTGTGGAGTTTGCACATTCTACTCGTGTCTGCTTTGGGTTTCCTCCAGGTGCTCCGGTTTCCTCCCACAGTCCAAAGATGTGCGGGTTAGGTTGACTGGCCAAGGTTAAAAAAAATTGCCCCTTAGAGTCCTGAGATGCGGAGGTCAGAGGGATTAGCGGGTAAATATGTGGGGGTAGGGCCTGGGTGGGATTGTGGTCGGTGCAGACTCGATGGACCGAATGGCCTCCTTCTGCACTGTAGGGTTTCTATGATTTCTGAGGCTGACTTGATAGAGGTGTACAATATTATGAGGGGAAGTGATAGAATGGACAGGATAAAATTGTTTTCCTTGGCGGAGAATTCTAGAGTAAGAAGTCTAACAACACCAGGTTAAAGTCCAACAGGTTTATTTGGTTCTCAGGCACAGAACTCCCACCCACCTGATGAAGGAACAGCCTGTTCCGAAAGCTAGTGGCTTTTGCTACCAAATAAACCTGTTGGACTTTAAACTGGTGTTGTTAGACTTCTTACTGTGTTTAGAAACATAGAAAAACTACAGCACAAAACAGGCCCTTCGGCCCCACAAATTGTGCCGAACATATCCCTACCTTCTAGGCCTACCTATAACCCTCATCCTATTAAGTCCCATGTACTCATCCAGGAGTCTCTTAAAAGACCCGATTGAGTTTGCCTCCACCACCACTGACGGCAGCCAATTCCACTCACCCACCACCCTCTGTGTGAAAAACTTCCCCCTAACATTTCCCCTGTACCTACACCCCAGCACCTTAAACCTGTGTCCTCTCGTAGCAGCCATTTCCACCCTGGGAAAAAGCCTCTGAGAGTCCACCCGATCTATGCCTCTCAACATCTTATATGCCTCTATCAGGTCTCCTCTCATCCTACATCTCTCCAAGGAGAAAAGACCAAGCTCCCTCAGCCTATCCTCATAAGGCATGCCACTCAATCCAGGCAACATCCTTGTAAATCTCCTCTGCACCCTTTCAATCTTTTCCACATCCTTCCTATAGTGAGGCGACCAGAACTGAGCACAGTACTCCAAGTGGGGTATGACGAGGGTCTTATATAGCTGCATCATTATCCCCGGACTCCTAAACTCAATCCCTCGATTGATAAAGGCCAGCACACCATACGCCTTCTTAACCACCTCCTCCACCTGCGGGGCCGATTTTAGAGTCCTATGGACCTGGACCCCAAGGTCCTTCTGATCCTCTACCGTACTAAGAGTCTTACCCTTTATATTGTACCCCTTCATCCCATTTGACCTGCCAAAATGGACCACTACGCATTTATCTGGGTTGAAATCCATCTGCCACTTCTCCACTCAGTCTTGCATCCTATCTATGTCCCTCTAACTTCTGACATCCCTCCAGACTATCCACAACCCCACCAACCTTTGTCTCGTCGGCAAACTTACCAACCCATCCCTTCACTTCCTCATCCAGGTCATTTATGAAAATGACAAACAGCAAGGGTCCCAGAACAGATCCCTGGGGCACACCACTGGTGACCGACCTCCATTTAGAAAAAGACCCATCTATAACCACTCTGTGCCTCCTTTGGGCAAGCCAGTTCTGGATCCACAGGGCAGCAGCCCCTTGGATCCCATGCCCTCTCACTTTTTCGAGAAGCCTTGCATGGGGGACCTTATCGAACGCCTTGCTAAAATCCATATAAGCCACATCTACTGCTTTCCCTTCGTCAATGTGTTTAGTCACATTTTCGAAGAACTCCACCAGGCTCGTAAGGCACGATCTGCCTTTGGCAAAGCCATGCTGGGTATTCTTGAGCATATTAAACCTCTCTAAATGCTCATAAATCTTGTCCCTCAGGATCTTCTCCATTTTTTTCAAAACAGGAAGTAGGCCCAGCAGCAGCCTGGGAAGGTTTTGGAGGGTTTAAAAGTGCTTGCCTTGGAGGTTTCAGCCTCATTGTTCCACAGGAGCAGGCTGAGGGTAAGGGAGCTTGTTTGTGCATTATATTCATTTATTTTTCAGTTAAATTGGTGAAAGAAATCGGAGGTTTTTTTCAAAACAGGAAGTAGGCCCAGTAGAAGCCTGGGAAGGTTTTGGAGGGTTTAAAAGTGCTTGCCTTGGAGGTTTCAGCCTCATTGTTCCACAGGGGCAGGCTGAGGGTAAGGGAGCTTGTTTGTGCATTATATTTATTTATTTATTTTTCAGTTAAATTTGTGAAAAAAATCGGAGGTTTTTTTCAAAACAGGAAGTAGGCCCAGCAGCAGCCTGGGAAGATTTTGGAGGGTTTAAAAGTAGGCCGCACTTTTGAGCGGGCAGCGGAGTGAGCAGGGGGCAGAGTGAGAGCTGAAGGGCTTTGGCTCAAAACAGGCTTCGGCGAGAGTAGGTTTTTTCTTTTTCAGAAAGTTTATTCCTGTTTTTCCCCAGAGTAAAAAAAAAATGCCAGGCAAGATGTTGGAATGCTCCTCTTGCAGGATGTGGGAGATTAGGGAGACCTCCGGTTTCCCTGACGACAGCACCTGCAAAAGATGCATTCAGCTGCAGCTACTAGCAAAGCGTGTTAGGGAACTGGAGAAGGAGCTTGATGACTTCCATCTAATTCGGGAGAATGAGAATTATATAGACAGTAGCTTTAGGGAGATAGTTACACCTAAGCAGCAGAGCACAGGAAATTGGGTTACTGTAAGGAGAGGAAATGGCAGTGTGAAAGGACAGGCAGAGCAGGGTTCCCCTGTGGCCATACCCCTCCACAACAGGTATACTGAATTGGATACTGTTGTGGGAGATGCTTTACCTGGGACAAGCTGCGACAGCTGGAACTCTGATACTGAGTCTGGTTCTACAGCGCAAAAGGGTGGGATGAAGAAGAGGAGAGCAGTAGTGATAGGGGACTCAATGGTCAGAGGTACGGACAGGAGGTGCTGTGGTCGGGACAGAGACTCCCACATGGTTTGTTGCCTCCCAGGTGCCAAGGTCAGCGATGTCTCTGATCGCGTGCACAGCATTCTAAACTGGGAAGGTGATCAGCCAGATGTCGTGGTACACATCGGTACAAATGACGTGGGAAGGAAGAGTGAGGAGGTCCTAAAGAGTGAGTACAAAGAGCTTGGAAGGAAGTTAAAAAGCAGGACCCCGAGGGTAGTAATCTCAGGATTGCTACCTGAGCCACATGCCAGTGAGGGCAGGAGTAGGATGCTTGGGCGGATGAACACGTGGCTGAGGAACTGGTGCAGGGGGCAGGGTTTCCGATTCTTGGATCATTGGGACCTCTTCTGGGGCAGGTGGGACCTGTACAAGAGAGACGGGTTACACCTAAACTACAAGGGGACCAATATACTTGCAGGGAGATTTGCCAGTGTTATTGGGGAGCGTTTAAACTAGATTTGCAGGGGGATGGGAACCAGAGTGCCAGAGCAGATAGTGGAGCAGGGGTAAAAAGACAGGTTAGTTCAAGCAAATTCACAAATGGAAGGGTAGAGTGTGGTGGAAATAATCTTTTAATGTGTGTCTATTTCAATGCCAGGAGTATTGTGGGGAAGGCAGATGAGCTGAAGGCGTGGATAGACACATGGAAATATGACATTATAGCCATTAGTGAAACTTGGCTACAGGAGGGGCAGGACTGGCAGCTCAATGTTCCAGGGTTCCAATGTTTCAGGCGGGATAGAGGCAGAGGGATAAAAGGTGAGGGGGTGGCATTGTTGGTCAGGGAAAATGTTACAGTGGTACTCAGGCAGGATAGATTAGGGAGCTTGTCTACAGAGGCCCTATGGGTGGAGCTGAGAAACAGGAAAGATATGACCACATTAATGGAGTTGTATTATAGACCACCCAATAGTCAGCGAGAATTGGAGGAGCAAATCAGCAGAGAGATCGCTGACAACTGCAAGAAACAAAGTTGTGATAGTAGAGGATTTTAATTTTCCACATATAGATTGGGACTCGCATACTGTTAAAGGTTTAGACGGGGTAGAGTTTGTACAATGTGTTCAGGAGAATTTTCTACATCAGTATATAGAGGTGCCAACTAGAGAGGATGCGATATTGGATCTCCTATTGGGAAATGAGTTAGGGCAGGTGATGGATGTGAGTGTGAGGGAACACTTTGGATCCAGTGATCTTAATGCCATTAGTTTCAACCTGATCATGGATAAGGATAGATCTGGTCCTCGGGTTGAAGTTCTGAACTGGAAAAAGGCCAAATTTGATGAAATGAGAAGGGATCTGGGAAGTGTGGATTGGCACAGGCTGTTCACAGGCTGTTCTCTGGTAAGGATGTAACTGGAAAGTGGGAGGCCTTCAAAGTAGAAATTTTGAGAGTGCAGAGTTTGTATCTTCCTATCAGGTACTGATAATGTGACATAAATCCAACAGCCTGGTTTAGGCCGTCCTCATGTGTGCGGAACTTGGCTATCAGTTTCTGCTCACAGTAACCCCCACAGCTTGCCCCTGGTCTTGCATAATCTCACCAGCTGTTCTGTCTGGAGACAACACACATCTCTTTAACCTGTGTTTAATGTTCCTTCCAACCACATTATCTGTACCTTTTAAGACCTGGCTGGCTGTAGAGATTTGCATTCTAATTAGTATTCTGTAACTTGATTTCTGTGTCTGTGCACTGTTGGAGAACAGATAACCACTCCATCTGACGAAGGAGCAGCAAGCTCCGAAAGCTTATGGTATTTGCTACCAAATAAACCTGTTGGACTTTAACCTGGTGTTGTGAGACTTCTTACCAAGGTTATATAAGGCATTGGTGAGGCCGAATTTGGAGTATTGTGTACAGTTTTGGTCACCTAGTTACAGGAAGGATGTAAATAAGGTTGAAAGAGTGCAGAGAAGGTTCACAAGGATGTTGCCGGGACTTGAGAAGCTGAGTTACAGAGAGAGATTGAATAGGTTGGGACTTTATTCCCTGGAGCATAGAAGATTGAGGGGAGATTTGATAGAGGTGTATAAGATTTTGATGGGTATAGATAGAGTGAATGCAAGCAGGCTTCTTCCGCTGAGGCTAGGGGAGAAAAAAGCCAGAGGGCATGGGTTAAGAGTGAAAGGAGAAAAGTTTAAAGGAAATATTAGGGGGGGCTTCTTCACGCATGGAGTGGTGGGAGTGTGGAATGAGCTGCCGGACATTTAAGAAAAACTTGGACGGGTTCATGGATGAGAGGGGTGTGGAGGGATATGGTTCAAGTGCAGGTCAGTGGGACTAGGCAAAAAATGGTTCGGCACAGAGAAGAAGGGCCAAAAGGCCTGTTTCTGAGCTGTAATTTTCTATGGTTTCTAGCTTACCAACCACTGAGGTTAGACTCACCGGTCGGTAATTTCCTGGGCTATCCCTATTCCCCTTCTTGAAAATAGGAACCACATCCGCAATCCTCCAATCCTCCGACACCTCTCCCGTCTCCACTGACGATGCAAAGATCATCGCCAGAGGCTCTGCAATCTCTTCTCTAGCCTCCCACAGTAACCTGGGGTACATCCCATCCGGACCCGGCGACTTATCTATCTTGATGCCATTCAAAGATTCCAGCACAACCTCTTTCTTAAAGTCCACATACTCAGTCTTTTCAGTCCACCGCAAGCCCACAGTACATCCACCCAGGTCCTTCTCTGTGAAAACCGAGGCAAAATACTCATTAAGCACCTCTGCCATTTCTACTGGTTCCGTACAGACTTTCCCGCCTTCACCTTTTATAGGCCCCATTCCTTCACGTCTCATCCTTTTACTCTTCACATATTTATAGAGCGCCTTGGGGTTTTCCTTAGTCCTACCTGCCAAGGCCTTCTCGTGACCCCTTCTGGCTCTCCTAATTTCCTTCTTTAGTCCCTTCCTACAAGCCGTATACTCATCTAGATCCCTATCTTCGCCAAGCTCTCTGAACCTTTTGTATGCTTTCCTTTTCTTCTCGACTAGTTCCCGCACAGCTTTCGTGCACCACGGTTCCTTTAACCTACCAATGCCTCCCTGTCTGCTCAGAACGTTGTCCTGTAGAACTCTAGACAGACATTCCTTGAAAAACTGCCACCTCTCTTCAGTACATTTCCCCAAGAATACCTCCTTCCAATTTACTCCTCTAATTTGCTGCCTTATGTCTTCATATTTCCCCTTACTCCATATAAACGCTTTCCTAGCTTGCCTGATCCTCTCTTTTTCCAATGCAAACATAAAGGAGATAGAGTTATGATCGCTATCCCCAAGATGCTCTCCCACTGAGAGATCTGACACCTGTCCAGGTTCATTGGTCAGTATCAGATCAAGTACAGCCTCTCCTCTTGTAGGCTTGTCCAAATGCTATGTTAGGAAACCCTCCTGAACACACCTAACGAACTCATCCCCATCCAATCCCCTTACCCTAGGGATATTCCAATCTATGTTTACCCCAGTCCAACGCCAGCATCTCCACATCAGGAGAATTCTAGAACCAGGGGACATAGATTCAAGATAAGTATCAGTAGGTGGAGAGGGGACATGAGGAATAATTCTTTTTATGCAAAGGGTGGTGGGTGTCTGGAATTCGCTGCCCAAGTTGGTATTGGAGGCAGAGACTCTAATCTCTTTTCAAAAGTACCTGGATCTTCACCTTCCCAGTACTAATCCCTGTGTTACACCACTGGGCACCGGGTGACCTCAGGCTTCCATGGTCAGGATGGACCGAATGGCCTCATTATGTGCTGTAACTTTTCTATGGTTTGAGGTGCCAAACCATGGTGGGAGAATGGGATGAGGTGACCAAAAACCTGGTCAAACAGATGGGTTTTCAAATAAATCTTAAAGGTTAAGGAGCGATTTTGAGATGGAGTGGTTTCAGGAAAGAACCGCAGAAGTAGAATGGAGCTGGAGCATTCCCCACCAATCTTGTACAAAGGGAAGGCAGCTGTAGGGCCAGTGGAAGGGAGAATGCAGGAAGCAAAACCTTAGAGAAATTTGAAGGTCAAAAGGAGTGGAGTTTTAAGTCCATCCAACCTGCTCCACAAATGAGGAACGAAGTATGTTTAAAATTGAATGTGTTGGAGAACAGGGAGGTGATTGGTAATCAGAGCTTAGAACTTGTCCCATATCCTTGAATGTTATGATATTTCAAGTGCTCATCCAAATATTATTTTAAAGGTTGGAAGCGTTCCGGCCTCCGCTACCTTCCCAGGCAGCGCATTCCAAATTCCCACCACCCTCTGAGTGAAAAAATAATTTTACAAATCCCCTCTGAATCTCCTGCCCCTTACCCTAAAACTGTGCCCCCTTGTGATTGAGCCCTCAACAAGGGGAACAGGCTGCTCGCTACTCACTCTGTCCACACCCCTCATATACACCTCAATCATGTCCCCCCTCAGCCTTTTCTGCTCTAAAGAAAACAATCCAAGCCTATCTCGTCTCTCCTTATAGCTCAAATGTTCCATCCCAGGCAACATCCTGGTGAACCTCCTCTATATCCCCTCTAGTGCAATCACATCCTTCCTAAAGTGAGGTGACCAGAACTGCACACAGTACTCCAGTTGTGGCCTAACCAACACTCTGTACTACTCCAACATTACCTCCTTGCTCTTATACTCTATGCCACCACTGATATACTCTATACCACCAGTCTCATGCACAGGGATTTTGCCTTCGGAGGAGAGATTGAGGAAACTAGGTATGTATTCTGTAGTATTTCAACGAATGAGATGTGATTATTGAAACTTACAAAATTCTTACAGGAATGGGAAGGTGCTGTAGGAAGGGGACGGAGGATTAGGGGCAATGGATGAGTGGACTAGCTTATCACAGAGGGAGTGGTCCCTGTGGAATGCTGATGGGGTGGGGTGGGGGTGGTGGGTGAGGAGGAGATGTATTTAGTGGTGCCATTATGCTGGAGTTGGTGGAAAATGACCCTTTGAATATGGAAACTGATGGGGTGAAAGTTGAGGACAAAAGGGACCCGGTCATGGTTCTAGGAGGAAGGGGGTGAATGCAAAGGTGCGGGAGATGGGTCGGACATGTTGAGTGCCCTATCAACCACAGAGGGAAGGGAAATCCTCGGTTGAGGGAAAAAGCAGACATATTTGAAGCGCTGGTTATGAAGGTGGCATAATTGGAACAGATGCAACGGAGGTAGAGAGGCTTGGAGAATGGGAGCAGGGTGTGAAGAGCTGTAGTCAAAATAGCTGTGGGGGTCAGTGGGTTTGCAATGAATATTGGTGGTCAGTTTATCATCAGAAATGGAGACAGAGAGGTCAAGGAAGGGAACTGTTGAAAATAGACCACATGAAGGTGAGGGAGTGGAAATTGGAAGCAAAATCAATAAATTTTTCGAGATTCCGACGAGAGCATGAATTGACATCGATATAGCCATCAATGTAATGAAGCTTTGGGAAAGGGTTTCAAGAGAATCACAATGTTCTCTCTAACAAACCACACATACATTTTATTAATCATGTTACGTAGTCATATCACTCATTATTTTCAAATGTCACATTTTCTTTAGTCAAATAACTCACCAAAAGCTTGCAGCTTCCCAGAGTGGAAATCATTCAGTAAATTCAGCAAGCCACATTCCATTTCTCTCACATCGGAAACATCTGTCAAGAACGAGTGCTGAATTGGAGCTGACTTTGTCACCTTTCCTGTTTGCTGTGGGGGCTTCACTTTATCTTTGTTTGCCCTGTTCAAATATCCAAACGATTGTTCATTTTAAAGTATGCATCAATATAAAATCATTTCAATCATAATATCAATCACTTCATGTTAATGAAAGAAAAATAGGCACTTTTTTTAAAAAATGGTAGGTAGTCTCCTTGTACTTTCCAAGTCTATTATTTAACTTTGGGAGTAATGCTAAAATGCCCATAATGAACAGATTTTTTTCATACAAATCAATGTTTGTGCCAAGTTTAACAGCCTGTACATTAAAAACACATTCATAATGACAGGTCAACAAAATAGGAATCAGTTGGTATGAATTACACAGGAAAAAGAAATACGTTTAAACCAGTTAACTTGGTACTAACCGTTTCAATTTTGATCTTAGTTTTGGTGAAGGGGGCTGAGGTAAAGCAGTGGAGAATGTGGCACTCTTACTGGTCGGCACAGAAGATTTCCTGGGGTTACCCACTGGAGCCTGCTGGTATAAAGTGACCTTCGGGCTTCTCTTCTTTTTCTTCTCTTCCATTCTCAGATCTTCCACAGTTGGAATCAGATCAAAGCTGAGTTAACTAGTTAATCAAATTCATATTTTTAAAAGCTTTAGCCACACAACAAAGGGATTATTTTGCAAACATTTTCTTGCATTCCTCAAATATGTAATTTGTTTTGTAAAAAGACAGGTGTTTAAAGAAATACAGATTGAAATAAAGCATGTTGTGAAAAATGAATGCACTGTAACCTCTCCAGTCCGGAAATCTATTGTTTGAAAACACTTGTCCGAAAACATTTTGAGCAGATCCCAAGCATTCCTTCGACATCACTGGCATTATTTTAGTACAATATTTTGGGAATGGAAACAGGAAAGATACAGTATTTGGATAAGTAAAACCATTTTTATTAATGCTTTATAATGTTTTATCACTGATTTTTGTTTCAGGTAAATATTTATATCCATGTGTTTCGAGTTTGAATGCTTAATATCATTAACATTCCAAAATCCAGAAATGACATGTTCTCAAACATTCAGTTCTAGTGAGGTTACAGTTAATCTAGATATAAAATTACCCTTATCACTTGTATCAATGAATTCCCTTTCCTTATGAAGTTCACGTGTTTTAAAATTTTAGATTAACATTTTAGATTTATAATTCAAAATTTTAAAAGTACTTCCCATCAGGAATGTCTTAAAAATAACTGAAACATGGTTGTAAAATTCTAAGTGCTGGGCAGTAACCTGTCACTTCAATCATTACATGATTTATAATAGGGTGGACGAGAGAGAAAAAAAATCAGCAATATCATGACATGACCACCATATAAAACAAGTGTTTATATTTGATCTACAAACAGTGCACAAAATAAATCTTGCCCCAGTTCAAAAGTTTAATATTTCAATGAGGAATCAAGGGTATTCAAATCATTCACCTTCATCTTGTGATTAGAATAAAGGTACAAACTCCTAGGTGGTCAAGTAAAGGCAGCAGCCACTGGTCCACTATGCCTAAAATACTGAAGATTTTATTCTTTGTTTGTGCTGAATTGGCTTATTCCAGTTTAGCAGCAGCTTGGACATTACAATTGGCTTCAGCACTTGGAGCTTAATGAAGGAAAAGCTTAATCAGGTTCCCAGTCCCTGTCATTGTCAACCGCTTCTGCTGAAGGGTATGTTTATGCTCATCAAGCAGGAGCAGGTTTGGCTAGGCTATGACCCCCTTCTCAGTCAAATAACCTGACAACACTCATTGCAGTAGCTCACACCTGTAGAATGGGAAGGTTCAAGTGGGCAAGGCTACAATCCTCTTCACAGTCTAATAATCTGCCAGCGCTCACTACTGGAAATCATACCTTCCAGGATGGGACGTTTCAAGTGAGGGGAGATTTAGAAAGACAAAGGACAAGGCAACAGTGGTAAAGATAACCAGAGTGTGACAGGAAGGGACAGAAAGTACAAACATGATTTGCGGATAGTGATGAGGACCTTCAGAGGATACAGATCGGTTGGAGACTTGGGCGGAGAGATGGCAGATGGCGTTTAATCCAGACAAATGTGAGGTAATGAATTTTGGAAGGTCTATCACAGATAGGAAATATACAGTAAATGGCAGATCCCTTAAGAGTATTGATAGGCAGAGGGATCTGGGTGCACAGGTACACAGGACACTGAAAGTGGCAATGCAGGTGGAGAAAGTAGTCAAGAAGGTAAACGGCATGCTTGCCTTCACCGGCCGGGGCACTGAGTTTAAAAATTGGCAAGTCATGTTGCAGCTTTATAGAACCTTAGTTCGCACTTGGAATATAGCGTTCAATTCTGGTCGCTACACTGCCAGAAGGATGTGGGGGCTTTGGAGAGGGTGCAGAAAAGATTTACCAGGACGTTGCCTGATATGGAGGGGATTAGTTATGAGGAGAGGTTGGAGAAACTTGGTTTGTTCTCACTGGAACGACGGAGGTTGAGGGGCGACCTGATAGAAGTCTACAAGATTATGAGAGGCATGGACAGAGTGGATAGTCAGAAGCTTTTTCCCAGGGTGGAAGAGTCAATTACTAGGGAGCACAGGTTTAAGGTGCGAGGGGCAAGGTTTAAAGGAGATGTACGAGGCAGATTGTTTTACACAAAGGGTGGTGGGTGCCTGGAACTCGTTGCTGGGAGAGGCAGTGGAAGCGGATACGATAGTGACTTTTAAGCGGCATCTTGACAAATACATGAATAGGATAGGCATAGAGGGATATGGTCCCCAGAAGGGTAGGAGGTTTTAGTTAAGTCAGGCAGCATGGTCAGGGCAGGCTTGGAGGGCCGTACGGCCTGTCCCTGTGCTGTAATTTTCTTTGTTCTTTGTTAAGGTGCGCAGTAGGGAAAACATGGTCAAAAGACAAAATCAAAGGCACTTTATCTGAATGCATTAGCATTTATAACTAGATAAAATGAATATCTGGTGACTCTGACATCCATCATTATGAAATGGTTCGAAAGGTTAGTCATGCTGTTTGTCATTTTTATTAATGACTTGGATGAGGGCGTGGAAGGATGGATTAGTAAATTTGCGGATGACACTAAAGTCGGTGGAGTTGTAGACAGTGCGGAGGGAAGTGGCAGGTTACAGAGGGACATAGATAAGCTGCAGAGCTGGGCTGAGAGGTGGCAAATGGAGTTTAATGTGGCAAAGTGTGAGGTGATTCACTTTGGAAGGAGTAACAGGAATACAGAGTAATGGGCTAATGGTAAGCTACTTGGTAGTGTGGATGAACAGAGGGATCTGGGTGTCCATGTGCATAGATCCCTGAAAATTGGCACCCAGGTTGATAGGGTTGTTAAGAAGGCGTACGGTGTGTTAGCTTTTATTGGTAGAGGGATTGAGTTTCGGAGCCAGGAGGTCATGCTGCAACTGTACAAAACTCTGGTGCGGCCGCACTTGGATTATTGCGTACAGTTCTGGTCACCGCATTATAGGAAGGATGTGGAAGTGTTGGAAAGGGTGCAGAGGAGATTTACCAGGATATTGCCTGGTATGGTGGGAAAATCGTATGAGGAAAGGCTGTGGGGCTTGAGGTTGTTTTCGTTAGAGAGAAGAAGGTTAAAAGGTGACTTAATAGAGGCATACAAGATGACCAGAGGATTAGATAGGGTGGATAGTGAGAGCCTTCTTCCTCAGATGGTGATGGGTAGCACGAGGGGACATAGCTTTAAATTGAGGGGTGATAGATATAGGACAGATGTTAGAGGTAGGTTCTTTACTCAGAGAGTAGTAAGGGCGTGGAATGCCCTGCCTGCAGCAGTAGTGGACTCGTCAACATTAAGAGCATTCAAATGGTTATTGGATAAACATATGGATGATATTGGAATAGTGTAGGTTAGATGGGCTTTAGATTGGTTTCACTGGTCGGCGCAACATCGAGGGCCGAAGGGCCTGTACTGCGCTGTAATGTTCTATGTTCTATAGCACGAATCAGTTCTGGCCTCCCAGATTTCCAGGATCCACTATAGTTTGCTTACCGCCACAACAGGTCCACAGCAGACGCCATTGTTCTGGCCCTGCACTCAACCCTGGAACATCTAGATAACAAAGACACTTATGTCAGACTCCTATTTATCGACTACAGCTCAGCCTTTAACACCATTATTCCTACAAAACTCATCTCCAAACTCCTGGGGCTCGGCTCCTCCCTCTGCAACTGGACCCTAAACTTCCTAACCTATAGACAGCAATCATTAAGGATAGGCAACAACACCTCCTCCACGATCATCCTCAACACCGGTGCCCCACAAGGCTGTATTTTCAGCCCCCTACTATACTCCTGATACACCTGACTGTGTGGCCAAATTCCCCATCAACTTGATTTTCAAGTTTGCTGATGACACCACTGTAATCGGTTGGATCTCAAACAATGATGAGATAGAGTACAGGAATGAGATAGAGAATCTGTGAACTGGCGCGATAACAATAATTTCTCCCTCAATGTCAACAAAATGATGGAGATTGTCATCGACTTCAGGAAGCGTAAAGGAGAACGTGCCCTGCCTACATCAATGGGGACGAAGTGGAAATGGGCGAGAGCTTCAAGTTTTTAGGTGTCCAGATCACCAACAATCTGTCCTGGTCCCGCCAGGCTGACGCTATAGTTAAGAAAGCCATCAACGCCTCTACTTTCTCAGAAGGCCAATAAGGAAATTTGGCATGTCTGCTACGACTCTCACCAACGTTTACAGATGCACCATAGAAAGCATTCTTTCTAGTTGTATCACAGCTTGGTCTGGCTCCTGCTCTATCCAAGAGTGTATAAAACTACAAAGGGTCGTGAACGAAGCCCAGTCCATTGTGCAAATCTGCCTCCTATTGATCAATTCTGTCCACATTTCCCACTGCCTTGGAAAAACAGTCAGCATAATCAAGGATGTCACACGCTTCAGACATCCTCTCTGCCACCTTCTTCTGTCAAGAAAAAGATGCAAAAGTCTGAGGACACGTACCAACCGACTCAAGAGCAGCTTCTTCCCTGCTGCCATCAGGCTTTCAAATGGACCTACCTTATATTAAGTTGATCTTTCTCTACACCCTAGCTATGACTACAACACTACATTCTGCACTCTCTCCTTTCCTTTTCTATGAATAGTATGCTTTGTATAACACGCAAGAAACAATACTTTTCACTGTTCAAAATCTCTGGAACTCACTGCCCCGGACTGCAGTGGAGGCTGAATCAATCAACAGATTCAAGAAAGAGATAGATATGTTTCTGATTAAAAAGTGGGATAAAGGGCTATGGCAGGAAAGTGGAGTTGAGACCAGGATAAAGTCAGCCAGGATCATGTTAAATGGCAGCGAGGACTTGAAATGCTGAATTGCCTACTCCCACTCCTAATTCCTTTGTAAAATCTCGAGGGACGAGGGCAAAATGCACTGTCAGAGTGTGGTGGAGACAGATTCACACAGCGAGTGATTAGGATCAGGAATGAGAGTGTGGGGGAGACGGATTCAATCGATGCATTCAAAAGGGAATGGAGTAATGATGTGAAAAGCGAAACGGGAAGAAGGTGGGGAATGGTAAATTGCCCCTTTAAAAAGACACAATGACCAAATGGTCTCCTGTGCTGTGAACAATTCTGTGATCCTTTAAGCATTTGTGTATTTTTTGAGTATTTCAGAAGGCCAGGATTCAGTTGCGATATAATGAAATGTAAAAGTAGTAAAACTGAATTTAGCCACAGCTTGGCTGAGGGGAAATGACGCGAGGTTGTAGCAGGGGAATATCAACCAGGGTTTATCAGACCCCCTCCCAAATCCCCCCCACAAGAGATCGCTGCGGGGGGGGCACGGGTTATAACTCAAACTCTAATGTTTAATTATTTATCTCTCAATCTTTCCACTTTGATGTTTATCAAATGCATTGAAAATATTGAGACAATAGCTTTAAACTTTCCGTGCGGCGGCACTGATTGTGTTCATGGGGCAGAGTCGGAGCGATCCCAATTCCCCACAAAGCGGAAGCTCCAATCCACCATTTGTGGCTGGAACCGAACAGAGAAATAATCCAGAATAAACTACCCGCGGGGTCAGTGCAATCACACCCAGCCCATAATCCACATTCCCACTGCCTGCCTCCACACTCCCACTGAGAACAAAGCCTCCTTTACCTGGAAAAGGCAGTCCTTTCAACCACAATGTGCCCGGGATACAAGTAGCTTCCGCCAGTAACAACCTGACACTTCCTCACAACAACCGGATCAGAGCTGGAGTTAATTCCAGGAACTGGATCAGAGCTGGAATCAATCCCAGGAACTGGATCAGAGCTGGAATCAATCCCAGGAACTGGATCAGAGCTGGAGTTAATCCCAGGAACTGGATCAGAGCTGGAGTTAATCCCAGGAACTGGATCAGAGCTGGAGTTAATCCCAGGAACTGGGTCAGAGCTGGAGTTAATCCCAGGAACTGGATCAGAGCTGGAGTTAATCCCAGGAACTGGGTCAGAGCTGGAGTTAATCCCAGGAACTGGATCAGAGCTGGAGTTAATCACAGGAACTGGATCAGAGCTGGAGTTAATCCCAGGAACTGGGTCAGAGCTGGAGTTAATCACAGGAACTGGATCAGAGCTGGAATTAATCACAGGAAGTGAATCAAAACTGGAGATCCTCACAGAGCACAGAAAAGACCATTCAACCCCTCGAGTCTGCGACAACAATAACTCAGTAAGAAGTCTAACAACACCAGGTTAAAGTCCAACAGGTTTATTTGGTAGCAAAAGCCACTAGCTTTCGGAACGCTGTTCCTTCGTCAGGTGGGTGGGAGTTCTGATCACAAACAGGGCACAAAGACACAAACTCAATTTACATGAATAATGATTGGAATGTGAGTCTTCACAGCTAATCAAGCCTTAAAGGTACAGACAATGTGAGTGGAGGGAGCATTAGGCACCGGTTAAAAAGATGTGTATTGTTCCCAGACAGGAAAGTTAGTGAGATTTTGCAAGTCCAGGCAAATCATGGGTGTTACTGATAGTGTGACATGAACCCAAGATCCCGGTTGAGGCCGTCCTCATGTGTGCGGATCTTGGCTATCAGTTTCTGCTCAGCGATTCTGCGTTGTGTGTCGTGAAGGCCGCCTTGGAGAACGCTTACCTGAAGATCAGAGGCTGAATGCCCGTGACCGCTGAAGTGCTCCCCAACAGGAAGAGAACAGTCTTGCCTGGTGATTGTCGAGCGGTGTTTATTCATCCGTTGTCATCTGCATGGTTTCCCCAATGTACCATGCCTCGGGACATCCTTTCCTGCAGTGTATCAGGTAGACAACGTTGGCCGAGTTGCAAGAGTATGTACCGTGTACCTGGTGGATGGTGTTCCCATGTGAGATGATGGCATCCGTGTCGATGGTCCAGCACATCTTGCAGAGGTTGCTGTGGCGGAGTTGTGTGGTGTTGTGGTCACTGTTCTCCTGAAGGCTGGGTAGTTTGCTGCGGACGATGGTCTGTTTGAGGTTGTGCGGTTGTTTGAAGGCAAGAAGTGGGGGTGTGGGGATGGCCTTGGCAAGATGTTCGTCTTCATCAATGACATGTTGAAGGCTCCGGAGGAGATGTCGTAGCTTCTCCGCTCCGGGGAAGTACTGGATAACGAAGGGTACTCTGTCCACTGTGTCCCGTGTTTGTCTTCTGAGGAGGTCGGTGCGGTTTTTCGCTGTGGCGAATGCGGTGCCTAATACTCTCTCCACTCACATTGTCTGTACCTTTAAGACTTGATTAACTGTAAAGACTCACATTCCAATCATTATTCATGTAAATTGAGTTTGTATCTTTGTGCCCTGTTTGTGATCAGAACTCCCACCCACCTAACGAAGGAACAGCGTTCCGAAAGCTAGTGGCTTTTGCTACCAAATAAACCTGTTGGACTTTAACCTGGTGTTGTGAGACTTCTTACTGTGTTTACCCCAGTCCAACGCCGGCATCTCCACATCATGACAACAATAACTACCACTAAAGTCATGCTGATCCCATTTTTCAGCACTTGTCCCACATCCTTGAATGTGCTTTTAACAATGGTTTTCCAGTAATTTTTTTCTGTGACATGGAAGGATATATTTCCAAGTCAGGATGGTGGAGGAATTGCAGGGGAACTTGTGTTCATGTTCCCAGGCGCCTGCTGCCCTTGTCCTGCCAGGAGGTAGGAATTACACGGTACTGTCAAAGAAGCCTTGAGTTCCTGTAGTGCACTTGCGGGCGGTTGTGAAGAAAATGTTATTATTTCTTATTTCTGAGGACTATTGTAGTATTCTCTTAAGCAGGATTGTAGGGGCTGTGTGTGTGTATGATGAATTTACTTACACTGTGGACTGAGTACCCACAAGGCTGAGGGCGTCAAAAGGTGGGCATTTGACGTTAATCGAATCATAGAAATGCTACAGTGCAGAAGGAGGCCATTCGGCCCATCAAGTCTGCGCCGACCACAATCTCACCCAGGCCCTACCCCCATATCCTTACATATTTACCCGCTAATCCCTCTAACCTACGCATCTCAGGACTCTAAGGGGCAATTTTTAGCATAGCCAATCAACTTAACCCGCACATCTTTGGACTGTGGGAGGAAACCAGAGCACCCGGAGGAAACCCACGCAGACACGAGGAGAATGTGCAAACTCCACACAGACAGTGACCCAAGCCGGGAATCGAACCCAGGTCCCTGGAGCTGTGAAGCAGCAGTGCTAACCACTGTGCTACCGTGCCGCCTGGGGCCGAGTCGGATGTTCTGCAGGTAAATACGTCATTGATAGAAATTTGCATTTGGAAATAAGTGAGGATTTGGGGTTTTAGTTGAATTGTTGAATTTCAGAGGGTGGTAAGAAGCAGTTTACAACTTGAGTGGTGTTCAAGCTGCACCTGTGCTTTGTAGATGATGGACAAGAATTGGGGGGTCAGGAATTGAGTTACTCACCTCAGGATTCCTTGCCTTCAACCTGCTCTGGCAGCCACAGTATTTATATGGCCAGTCTAGTTCAGTTTCTAGTCAATGGTAACCCTCAGGATGTTGATAGTGGTGGGTTCAGTGATGGTAATGCCATTGAATGTCAAGAGGTGATGGCTAGATTCTTTCTTTTGGAGATGGTCAATGTCTGGCTTTTTTGTGCTACTTATAGAGTCATAGAGGTTTACAGCATGGAAACAGGCCCTTTGGCCCAACTTGTCCATGCCGCCCTTATTTTTTTGTTAAAACCCCTAAGCTAATCCCAATTGCCCGCATTTGGCCCATATCCCTCTCTACCCATCGTACCCATGCAACTATCTAAATGCTTTTTAAAAGATAAACTTGTACCCGCCTCTACTACTACCTCTGGCAGCTTGTTCCAGACACTCACCACCCTCTGTGTGAAAGAATTGCCCCTCTGGACACTTTTGTATCTCTCCCCTCTCACCTTAAACCTATGCCCTCTAGTTTTAGACTCCCCTACCTTTGGGAAAAGATATTGACTATCTACCTTGTCTGTGCCCCTCATTATTTTATAGACCTCTATAAGGTCACCCCTCAGCCTCCTACGCTCCAGAGAAAAAAGTCCCAGTCTATTCAGCCTCTCCTTATAACTCAATCCATCAAGTCCTGGTAGCATCCTAGTAAATCTTTTCTGCACTCTTTCTAGTTTAATAATATCCTTTCTATAATAGGGTGACCAGAATTGCACACAGTATTCCAACTGTGGCCTTACCAATGTCTTGTACAACTTCAACAAGATGTCCCATCTCCTGTATTCAATGTTCTGACCGATGAAACCAAGCACGCCGAATGCCTTCTTCACCACTCTGTCCACCTGTGACTCCACTTTCAAGGAGCTATGAACATGTACTCCTAGATCTCTTTGTTCTGTGACTCTCCCCAACGCCCTACCATTAACTGAGTAAGTCCTGCCCTGGTTCAATCTACCAAAATGCATTACCTTGCATTTGTCTAAATTAAATTCCATCTGCCATTCGTCAGCCCACTGCCCAATTGATCAAGATCCCGCTGCAATTGGAGATAACCTTCCTCACTGGACACCATGCCACCAATCTTGGTGTCATCTGCAAACTTACTAACCATGCCTCCTATATTCTCATCCAAATCATTAATATAAATGACAAATAACAGTGGGCCCAGCACTGATCTCTGAGGCACACCGTTGGTCACAGGCCTCCAGTTTGAAAAACAACTCTCTACAACCACCCTCTGGCTTCTGTCAAGAAGCCAATTTTGTATCCATTTAGATACCTCACCCTGGATCCCGTGAGATTTAACTTTATGCAACAACCTACCATGCGTTACCTTGTCAAAGGCCTTGCTAAAGTCCATGTAGACAACATCAACTGCACTGCTCTCATCTACATTCTTGGTTACCCCTTCAAAAAACTCAATTACATTTGTGAGACATGATTTTCCACTCACAAAGCCATGCTGACTGTCCCTAAACAGTCCTTGCATCTCTAAATGCCTATAGATCCTGTCTCTCAAAATATCTTCCAACAATTTACCCATCACAGATGTGAGGCTCACTGGCCTGTAGTTCCCAGGCTTTTCCCTGCAGCCCTTTTTAAACAAAGGCACAACATTTGCCACTCTCCAATCTTCAGGCACCTCATCCGTGACTATCGATGATACAGATATCTCGGCTAGAGGACCCGCAATTTCCTCCCTAGCCTCCCACAACTTCCTGGGATATACCTCATCAGGTCCTGCAGATTTATCTATCTTGATGCGCTTTAAGACTTCTAGCACCGCCTTCTCTGTAATATGTACACTCCTCAAGACATCAATATTTAATTCCCCAAGTTCCCGAACATCCATGCTTTCCTCAACAGTAAATACTGTTGAGAAATATTCATTTAGGATCTCACCCATCTTCTGTGGATCCGCACGTAGATGACCTTGTTGATCCTTAAGAGACCCTACTCTCTCCCTTGTTACTCTTTTGCCCTTTATGTATTTGTAGAAGCTCTTTGGATTCTCCTTTGCCTTATCTGCCAAAACAATTTTGTGTCCCCTTTTTGCCCTCCTGATTTCTCTCTTAACTCTACTCCTACACCCGCTATACTCCTCAAGAGATTCATTTGATCCCAGCTGCCTATGCATGTCATGTGCCTCTTTCTTCTTCTTGACCAGGGCCTCAAATATCCCGAGTCATCCAGGGTTCCTGACTTCTGCCAGCCTTGCCCTTCACTCTAAGAGTGAAGCCCAAGCCAAGATATTGTCCAGAACTAGCTGCATTTGGACATGGACTGATTCAGTATCTGAGGAGTAATGAATGGTACTGAACATTGTGCAGCCATTCAGCGAACATCCCCAATTCTGACCTTATTTTTTTTTAAATCATTTTTATGGGACGTGAGCATTTCTGGCTCAGCCAGCAATAATGCCCATCCCTAACTGCCATCCATTTCAGAGAGCATTTGAGAGTCAAACACATTGTTGTGGGTCTGAAGTTACATGCAGGCCAGACAGGGTAAGGGCGGTTTTAAGACCATAAGATATAGGAGCAGAATTAGGCCATTCGGCCCATTGAGTCTGTTCCACCATTCAATCATGGCTGATATGATTCTCATCCCTCTTCTCCTGCCTTCACCCCATAACCCCTGATCCCCTTATTGATCAAGAACCTATCTATCTTTGTCTTAAAGACACTCAATGACGTGGCTTCCATAGCAATCTGTGGAATGAGTTCCACAGATTCACCATCCTTTGGCTGAAGAAATTCCTCCTCATCTCAATTTTAAAGAAGTGTCCCTTCACTTTGAGGTTGTGCCCTCGAGTTCTAGTCTCTCCCACAAGTGGAAACATCCTCTCCACATCCACTCTATCTAAGCCTCTCAGTATCTTCAAGTTTCAATTGGATCCCCCCTCATCCTTCTAAACTCCAATGAGTACAGACCCAGAGTCCTCAACCACTCCTCATTGAATAAACCGTTCATTCCTGGGATCATTCTTGTGAACCTCCTCTGGACCACCCCCAAGGCCAGCTCATCCTTCCTTAGGGATGGGGTCTAAAACTGCTCACAATATTCCAAATGGGACCTGACCAGAGCCTTACACAGCCTCAGCAGTACATCCCTGCTCTTATATTCTAGCTCTGTAGAAATGAAAGAGCTAACATTGAATTTACCTTCCTAACTGCCAACTGAACCTGCATGTTAACCTTAAGAGAGTCCTGAACCAGGACTCCCAAGTCCCTTTGTGCTCGGATCTTCAAAGCCTTTCCCCATTAAAAAAATAATCTATGCGTATATTCTTCCTACCAAGTGCATAACCTCACACTTTCCAACATTGTATTCCATCTGCCACTTCTTTGCCCACTCTCCCAGCCTGTCCAAGTCAATCTGCAGTCTCCCCACTTCCTCAACACTACCTGTCCCTCTACATATCTTTGTATCATCCACAAATTTAACAACCATGCCTTCAGTTCCATCTTCCAGATCATTATTGTATATAGTGGTCCCAACATTGACCGCTGTGGAACACCACTAGTCACAGGTTGCCATCCCCACTCTCTGCCTTCCGTCTGTCAGCCAATTTTCTATCCATGCCAGTACCTTGCCTCTAACACCATTGGCCTGTAGCTTATTTAGTAGCCTCCTGTAAGGCACCTTGTCAAAGGCTTTCTGGAAATCCAAATAAATCACATCCACTGGCTCTCCTTTGTCTAACTTCTTTGTTACCTCCTCAAAGAAGTCTAACAGATTTGTCAGACATGACCTCCCTTTGACAAAATCGTGCTGACTCAGCCCTATTTTACCATGCACTTGGAAATACTCCGTAATTTCATCTTTAATAATGGACTCCAAGATCTTACCCACGACCGAGGTCAGGCTAACCGGCCTATCATTTCCCATCTTCTGCCTCCCTCCCTTCTTAAGCAGGAGTGTTACATTAGCCTTTTTCCAGATTTTCCAATCTTTGGATTGTGGGGAGGCAGATTTTATTAAAATAAGGTAGGATCTATATCCTCGCTGGCGACAGGGAAGGTCCCAAAAGATTGGAGAATAGCCAATGTTGTTCCTTTGTTTAAGAAAGGTAGCAAGAATAATACAGGTAATTACAAGCTGATGAGCCTTATGTCAGCGGTAGGAAATTATTTGCGAGGATTCTTCGAGATAGCATTTGCTCCCACATGGAAATAAGTGGACGTATTAGCGAGAGGCAACATTTCTCATCAGTCTTCACTCAGGAAAAGAAGAACATAGGTACAGAATTCAGGAAAAGGGACTGAACAAAGAACTCCATCTGCCATCTCTCCACCCAAGTCTCCAACTGGTCTATATCCTGCTGTATCCTCTGATGGTCCTCATCACTATCCGCAAATCCACCAACCTTTGTGTCGTCCGCAAACTTAATAATCAAACCAGTTACATTTTCCTCCAAATCATTGATATATATATATTACAAACAGCAAAGGTCCCAGCACTGATCCCTGAGGAATGCCACTTGCCACAGCCCTCTATTCAGAAACGCATCCTTCCACTGCTACCCTCTTCTATGACCGAGCCAGTTCTGTATCCATCTTGCCAGCTCACTCTGATCCTGTGCGACTTATCCTTCTGTACTAGTCTGCCATGAGGGACCTTGTCAAAGGCCTTACTGAAGTCCATGTAGACAACATGCCCTACGCTCATCAATCATCTTTGTCACTTCATCGAAAAACTCGAACAAGTTAGTGAGACACAACCTTCCCTTCACAAAACCAAACCTGCGAGGAACTTTCACAGTTTGACATAGGAAATGGGGAGGTAGTGGAGGCTCTGACAAGCTTAAAAATGGATAAATCCCCTGGCCCAGATGAATTTCATCCCATGGGAGGTGAGGCAGGAAATTGTAGGGGCTCTGACATAAATTTTAATTCCTCTCTGGCCACAGGGGAAGTCAGTAAGAGTTTTAACAACACCAGGTTAAAGTCCAACAGGTTTATTTGGTAGCAAATACCATTAGCTTTCGGAGCGCTGCTCCTTCGTCAGATGGAGTGGAAATGTGCTCTCAAACAGGGCACAGAGACACAAAATCAAGTTACAGAATACTGATTAGAACGCGAATCCCTACAACCAGCCAGATCTGTGCCAGGAAGTGCCAGAGGACTGGAAGACAGCTAATGTGGTTCCACTGTTCAAGAGGGTGATAGAGATGAACCAGAAAATTACAGACCGGTGAGTCTCACGTCAGTGGTAAGGAAACGATTGGAGAAAATTCTGAAGGAAAAAAATTAATCTCAATTTGGAAAAGCATAGGTTAGTTAATCATAGAAATCATAGAAACCCTACAGTGCAGAAAGTGGCCATTTGGCCCATTGTGTCTACACTGACCACATCCCATGCAGGCCCTACCGCCTTATCCCTACATATTTACCCGCTAATCTTCTAACCTACGCAGTTAAGGATAGTCAGCATGGTTTTGTCAGAGGGAGCTCATGCCTAACAAATTTGTTAAAAGTTTTTGAAAATGCGATCAAGTGTATGGATGAGGGAAGTTCAGTTGATGTAGTTTATATGGAATTTAGTGGAGCTTTTGGCAAGGTCCCACATGGGAGACTGATTGAGTAGGTTAAAGCATATGGAATTCAAGGAAACTTGGCAAGATTGATCAGAAACTGGCTTAGTAATAAATAAAGAACAAAGAAAAGTATAGAACAGGAACAGGCCCTTCAGTCCTCCAAGCCCATGCCAATCATGGTGCCCTAACTGAACTAAAAAAAACCTTCTGCCCTTACTTGGACTGTATCCCTCTTTAGGAATAGTAAAGGTGAAATTACAATGTTGGGACTGTACTATAGACCTCACAACAGCCCGCAGGAGACAGAGGAGCAGTTGTGTAGTCAGATATTGAAAAGGTGTGAAAAAAGCAGGGTAGTTGTGGTGTGTGACCTTTAACTTCCCCCATATTGAGTGGGACTCCCTTACAACTAGGGGCTCGGATGGAGAGCAATTTGTTGGATGTGTCCAGGAAGGCTTTTTGATACAGTATGTTGACAATCCAACCAGGGACGGGGCCATTCTAGACTTGGTATTGGGGAATGAGCCAGGCCAGGTGATCGATGTTTCAGTGGGGGAGCATTTTGGGCTTAGCGAACATAATTCCATAAAATTTTGGGTAGTCATGGATAAGGACAGGAGTGGCCCTCGGGTGAGGGTGCTGAATTGGGTGAGGGCCAATTACATCCAAATTAGACAGGAACTGGGGAATGTGGATTGGGAGCGGATATTTGAGGGCAAATCCACATCTGGCATGTGGGAGGCTTTTAAAGGCCAGTTGATTTAAGTGCAGGACAGGCTTGTTCCCGCAAAAATAAAGGATAGAAATGGCAGGATTCAGGAAGTTGTAAGCTTAGTCAAAAGGAAAAAGGAAACATACGATAGATAGGTCTAGGCATCCAAAAACTGTGAGACAGCTTTTAATTTTAAACACCTTACAAGCATTCTACTTTAATGAGACAAACAAGGACAGTAATTCAAGTATTTCTTTATTTGACATTTCTGGTACCAACTCAAAAATAAATAGTTGCAACTCATTAACTCTTTACTGAACTTTAACTCTAACTGAACATTTAACTTTCAATTGAACTTTAATTCTTAACTGCACATTCACTTTAACTAAACATCAACTTTAAATATTTAACTGAAAATAGATACTCCAGAGTTTAGGAAAACCTTGGCCAAGAAATATCCTCGATGCAGAATCTATCTTCTTCTCTGAAGCATCCTTCAGGTTACAGGCCTTCTTGTGATGGTTGGGCTCTTCGAGTTAGCATTGGCAAACAAAGGCTGCACATGTCTTTTTATCCACAATGCTCCACTTCTCTGTCATCCAGCCAACTATGTAACCAGAAACCAATCACATGGCTCAAACATCCAATGAAGTTACTTGCAAACGATGCCATTACACTTAGTTCAAACTGCATGCTTCATACATGACAACCATATAAATCAAAGCCACACTGGGTTAATGTAAACAACTTCCCTTATTTGACCAACACAAGGAAACTTCAGATCACACTTCCCAGATCAGAGCCTTACCCAGAGCAACTTTACGACCTGCATTTGGTTTTAATCTATAAATTGACTAAAAATCCCAGCATGCTTAACTCTCAGCCAGAAAAGCCATTTTAAAACCACTATTGCCATTATTGTTGTTAAATCACTGTTGTAGCCGTTCTTTTTCCATCCACAAAACTGACAAAGCCCTTGAGTATAGTGAAAGTAGGAAGGAACTTAAATGAGGAATTAGGAGGACTAAAAGGGGCCATGAAATGTCTTTTGCAAACAGGGTCAAGGAGAATCCCAAGGCTTTTAATGCATATATTAGGAGCAAGAGGGCAGAAAGAGAAAGAGTAGGCCCACTCATGGACAATGCAGGGAAGTTATGCATGAAACCATGGGCAGTGGGTGAAATCCTTATTGAGTACTTTGTATTGGTATTCACCGAGGAGAAGGACATGATGGACTTTGAGGTCAGGGATAGGTGTGTGAATGCTCGAGAGAATGTCAATATATCGAAGGAGGAAGTGTTGGGTATCCTAATTGCATTAAGGTAGACAAATCCCCAGGGGCCATATGGGATCTATCCCAGGTTACTGCAGAAGGCAAGGGGAGAAATAGCTGGGGCCTGAACAGATATCTTCACATCCTCTTTCAACACAGGCGAGGTTCCAGAGGACTGGAGAATAGACAAAATTGTTCCCTTGTTTAAGAAAGGAAGCAGAGATAATCCAGGAAATTATAGGCCGGTGAGGCTGATGTCAGCGGTGGGAAGCTTTTTAAATCTCCAAAGTATTCCTAGAATTCAATGCTCCTGTTTTTCCCCCTTGTCTTTAGGATAGGATTATGATCAATAAGACACGTTCCTTTCCAGTATTTGCTTCATTAATAATATTGGTTTTAGATCCACAACAGATGTTGTATTCATTGTTTTCCCACATGAAACTGCAAGACCCTTCTCTCTCAGCCTTTGACCCTCTTCTCACCTTTCCTCAGTATGTGTTACTCACACGACTGTCAACAGCTACCATTAATGGAAAGTGTTGCCAACTTTCACCCTGATGAACACTGCCATGAAGAGCAACCTCTGTCTTTCCAGTGAGAACAAACCAAGTTTCTCCAACCTCTCCTCATAACTAATGCCCTCCATACCAGGCAACATCCTGGTAAATATTTTCTGCACCCTCTCCAAAGCCTCCACATCCTTTTGGTAGTGTGGTGACCAGAATTGAACACTATATTCCAAGTGTGGCCTAACTAAGGTTCGATAAAACTGCAATATGACTTGCCAATTTTTAAACTCGATGCCCCGGCCAACGAAGGCAAGCATGCCGTATGCCTTCTTCTCTACCTTCTCCATCTGCGTTGTCACTTTCAGTGACCTGTGTACCTGTACATCCAGATCCCTCTGCCTATCAATACTCTTGAGGGTTCTGCCATTTAGAACATAGAACATTACAGCGCAGTACAGGCTCTTCGGCCCTCGATGTTGCGCCGACCTGTGAAACGAATCTAAAGCCCATCTAACCTACACTATTCCAATATCATCCATATGTTTATCCAATGACCCTTTAAATGCCCTTAATGTTGATGAGTCCAATACTGCTGCAGGCAGGGCATTCCACGCCCTTACTACTCTGAGTAAAGAACCTACCTCTGACATCTGTCCTATATCTCTCACCTCTCAATTTAAAGCCATGTCCCCTCGTGTTAGCCATCACCATCCGAGGAAAAAGGCTCACACTGCCCACCCTATCTAATCCTCTGGTCATCTTGTATGCCTCCATTAAGTCACCTCTTAACCTTCGTCTCTCTAACGAAAACAGCCTCAAGTTACACAGCCTTTCCTCATAAGACCTTCCCACCATGCCAGGCAACATCCTGGTAAATCTCCTCTGCACCCTTTCCAATGCTTCCACATGCTCCCGACAATGCGGCGACCAGAACTGTATGCAATACTCCAAGTGCGGCCGCACCAGAGTTTTGTACAGCTGCAACATGACATCATGGCTCCGAAACTCTATCCCTCTACCAATAAAAGCTAACACACCGTACACCGCCTTAACAACCCTATCAACCTGGGTGCCAACTTTCAGGGATCTATGCACATGGACACCGAGATCTCTCTGCTCATCCGCACTACCAAGTATCTTACCATTAGCCCAGTACTCTGTATTCTTGTTACTCCTTCCAAAATGAATCACCTCACACTTTTCCGCATTAAACTCCATTTGCCACCTCTCAGCCCTGCTCTGCAGCTTATCTATGTCCCTCTGTAACCTGCAACATCCTTCGCACTGTCCACAACTCCACCGACTTTAGTGTCATCCGCAAATTTATTAACCCATCCTTCTACGCCCTCATCCAGGTCACTTATAAAAATGACAAATAGCAGTGGCCCTAAAACAGATCCTTGCGGTACACCACTAGTAACTGAACTCCAGGATGAACATTTCCCATCAACCACCACCCTCTGTCTTCTTACAGCTAGCCAATTCCTGACCCAAACCGCTAAATCACCCTCAATCCCATGCTTCCGTACTTTCTGCAATAGCCTACCATGAGGAACTTATCAAACGCTTTACTGAAATGAGGTGCTTAATGAGTATTTTGCCTCGGTTTTCACAGAGGAGAAGGACATGGGTGGATGTACTGTGGGCTTGCGGTGGACTGAAAAGATTGAGTATGTGGACTTTAACAAAGAGGTTGTGCTGGAATCTTTGAATGGCATCAAGATAGATAAGTCACCGGGTCCGGATGGGATGTACCCCAGGTTACTGTGGGAGACGAGGGAAGAGATTGCAGAGCCTCTGGCGATGATCTTTGCATCGTCGATGGAGACGGGAGAGGTGCCGGAGGATTGGAGGATTGCGGATGTGGTTCCTATTTTCAAGAAGGGGAATAGGGATAGCCCAGGAAATTACCGACCGGTGAGTCTAACCTCAGTGGTTGGTAAGCTGATGGAGAAGATCCTGAGGGACAAGATTTATGAGCATTTAGAGAGGTTTAGTATGCTCAAGAAAACTCAGCATGGCTTTGTCAAAGGCAGATCATGCCTTACGAGCCTGGTGGAGTTCTTCGAAAATGTAACTAAACACATTGATGAAGGGAAAGCGGTAGATGTGATTTATATGGATTTTAGCAAGGCGTTCGATAAGGTCCCCCATGCAAGGCTTCTAGAAAAAGTGAGAGGGCATAGGATCCAAGGGGCTGCTGCCCTGTGGATCCAGAACTGGCTTGCCCAAAGGAGGCAGAGAGTGTGTATAGATGGGTCTTTTTCTAATTGGAGGCCGGTCACCAGTGGTGTGCCCCAGGGATCTGTTCTGGGACCCTTGCTGTTTGTCATTTTCATAAATGACCTGGATGAGGAAGTGGAGGGATGGGTTGGTAAGTTTGCCGATGACACGAAGGTTGGTGGGGTTGTGGATAGTCTGGAGGGATGCCAGAAGTTACAGAGGGACACAGATAGGATGTAAGACTGGGCGGAGAAGTGGCAGATGGACTTCAACCCAGATAAATGCGTAGTGGTCCATTTTGGCAGGTCAAATGGGATGAAGGAGTACAATATAAAGGGAAAGACTCTTAGTACGGTAGAGGATCAGAAGGACCTTGGGGTCCGGGTCCATAGGACTCTAAAATCGGCCCCGCAGGTGGAGGAGGTGGTTAAGAAGGCGTATGGTGTGCTGGCTTTTATCAATCGAGGGATTGAGTTTAGGAGTCCGGGGATAATGATGCAGCTATATAAGACCCTCGTCAGACCCCACTTGGAGTACTGTGCTCAGTTCTGGTCGCCTCATTACAGGAAGGATGTGGAAAAGATTGAAAGGGTGCAGAGGAGATTTACAAGGATGTTGCCTGGATTGAGTGGCATGCCTTATGAGGATAGGCTGAGGGAGCTCGGTCTTTTCTCCTTGGAGAGACATAGGATGAGAGGAGACCTGATAGAGGTATATAAGATGTTGAGAGGCATAAGACCATAAGACCATAAGACATAGGAGCGGAAGTAAGGCCATTCGGCCCATCGAGTCCACTCCACCATTCAATCATGGTTGATTTCAACTCCATTTACCCGCTCTCTCCCCATAGCCCTTAATTCCTCGAGAAATCAAGAATTTATCAATTTCTGTCTTGAAGACGCTCAACGTCTCGGCCTCCACAGCCCTCTGTGGCAATGAATTCCACAGACCTACCACTCTCTGGCTGAAGAAATTTCTCCTCATCTCTGTTCTAAAGTGACTCCCTTTTATTCTAAGGCTGTGCCCCCGCGTCCTAGTCTCCCCTGCTAATGGAAACAACTTCCCTACGTCCATCCTATCTAAGCCGTTCATTATCTTGTAAGTTTCTATTAGATCTCCCCTCAACCTCCTAAACTCCAATGAATATAATCCCATGATCCTCAGACGTTCATCGTATGTCAGGCCTACCATTCCTGGGATCATCCGTGTGAATCTCCGCTGGACCCGCTCCAGTGCCAGTATGTCCTTCCTGAGGTGTGGGGCCCAAAATTGCTCACAGTACTCCAAATGGGGCCTAACCAGTGCTTTATAAAGCCTCAGAAGTACATCCCTGCTTTTGTATTCCAAGCCTCTTGAGATAAATGACAACATTACATTTGCTTTCTTAATTACGGACTCAACCTGCAAGTTTACCTTTAGAGAGTCCTGGACTAGGACTCCCAAGTCCCTTTGCACTTTAGCATTATGAATTTTGTCACCGTTTAGAAAATAGTCCATGCCTCTATTCTTTTTTCCAAAGTGCAAGACCTCGCACTTGCCCACGTTGAATTTCATCAGCCACTTCTTGGACCACTCTCCTAAACTGTCTAAATCTTTCTGCAGCCTCCCCACCTCCTCAATACTACCTGCCCCTCCACCTATCTTTGTATCATCGGCAAACTTGGCCAGAATGCCCCCAGTCCCGTCATCTAGATCGTTAATATATAAAGAGAACAGCTGTGGCCCCAACACTGAACCCTGCGGGACACCACTTGTCACCGGTTGCCATTCTGAGAAAGAACCTTTTATCCCAACTCTCTGCCTTCTGTCTGACAATCGTCAATCCATGTTAGTACCTTGCCTCGAATACCATGGGCCCTTATTTTACTCAGCAGTCTCCCATGAGGCACCTTGTCAAAGGCCTTTTGGAAGTCAAGATAGATAACATCCATTGGCTCTCCTTGGTCTAACCTCTTTGTTATCTCTTCAAAGAACTCTAACAGGTTTGTCAGGCACGACCTCCCCTGACTAAATCCATGCTGACTTGTCCTAATCCGACCCTGCACTTCCAAGAATTTAGAAATCTCATCCTTAACGATGGATTCTAGAATTTTGCCAACAACTGAGGTTAGGCTAATTGGCCTATAATTTTCCATCTTTTTTCTTGTTCCCTTCTTGAACAGTGGGGTTGCAACAGCGATTTTCCAATCCTCTGGGACTTTCCCTGACTCCAGTGACTTTTGAAAGATCATAACTAACGCCTCCACTATTTCTTCAGCTATCTCCTTTAGAACTCTAGGATGCAGCCCATCTGGGCCCGGAGATTTATCAATTTTCAGACCTTTTAGTTTCTCTAGCACTTTCTCCTTTGTGATGGCAACCATATTCAACTCTGCCCCCTGACTTTCCTGAATTGTTGGGATATTACTCATGTCTTCTACTGTGAAGACTGACGCAAAGTACTTATTAAGTTCCTCAGCTATTTCCTTGTCTCCCATCACTGGATTACCAGCGTCATTTTGGAGCGGCCCAATGTCTACTTTTGCCTCCCGTTTGTTTTTAATGTATTTAAAGAAACTTTTACTATCATTCCTAATGTTACTGGCTAGCCTACCTTCATATTTGATCCTCTCCTTCCTTATTTCTCTCTTTGTTATCGGGTGGACTCTCAGAGGCTTTTTGTTATCGGGTGGACTCTCAGAGGCTTTTTCCCAGGGTGGAAATGGCTGCTACGAGAGGACACAGGTTTAAGGTGCTGGGGTGTAGGTACAGGGGAAATGTTAGGGGGAAGTTTTTCACACAGAGGGTGGTGGGCGAGTGAAATCGGCTGCCATCAGTGGTGGTGGAGGCAAACTCAATAGCGTCTTTTAAGAGACTCCTGGATGAGTACATGGGACTTAATAGGATGGAGGGTTATAGGTAGGCCTAAAAGGTAGGGATATGTTCGGCACAACTTGTGGGGCCGAAGGGCCTGTTTTGTGCTGTAGTTTTCTATGTTTCTATGTTTCTATCCATATACACCACATTAACTGCTTTACCCTCATCCACCTCTTTGGTCACCTTCTCAAAGAACTCAATAAGGTTTGTGAGGCATGACCGACCTTTCACAAAACCGTGTTGACTATCCCTAATCAAATTGTTCCTTTCTAGGTGATTATAAATCCTATCTCTTATAATCCTTTCCAATACTTTGCCCACAACAGAAGTAAGGCTCACCGGTCTATAATTACCAGGGTTGTCTCTACTCCCCTTCTTGGACAAGCGGACAACATTTGCTATCCTCCAGTCTTCTGGCACTATTCCTGTAGGCAATGACGACATAAAGATCAAAGCCAAAGGCTCTGCAATCTCCTCCCTAACTTCCCAGAGAATCCGAGGATAAATCCCATCCGGCCCAGGGGACTTATCTATTTTCACACTTTCCAGAATTGCTAACACCTCCTCCTTACCAGGATGCTGCCTGGTTTGGAGAGTAGGTCTTATGAGGAAAGGTTGAGGGAGCTAGGGCTGTTCTCTCTGGAGCGGAGGAGGCTGAGGGGAGACTTAATAGAGGTTTATAAAATGATGAAGGGGATAGATAGAGTGAACGTTCAAAGACTATTTCCTCGGGTGGATGGAGCTATTACAAGGGGGCATAACTATTGGGTTCATGGTGGGAGATATAGGAAGGATATCAGAGGTAGGTTCTTTACGCAGAGAGTGGTTGGGGTGTGGAATGGACTGCCTGCAGTGATAGTGGAGTCAGACACTTTAGGAACATTTAAGCGGTTATTGGATAGGCACATGGAGCACACCAGGATGATAGGGAGTGGGATAGCTTGATCTTGGTTTCAGATAAAGCTCGGCACAACATCGTGGGTCGAAGGGCCTGTTCTGTGCTGTACTGTTCTATGTTCTATGTTCTTATGAACCTCAATCCCGTCTAGTCTAATAGCCTGTATCTCAGTGTTCTCTTCGACAACCTTGTCTTTTTCCTGTGTGAATACTGACGAAAAATATTCATTTATAGTATAGAAACATAGAAAGAAGTCTCACAACACCAGGTTAAAGTCCAACAGTTTATTTGGTAGCAAAAGCCACTCGCTTTCGGAGCGCTGCTCCTTCGTCAGATAAGTGGGAGTTCTGTTCACAAACAGGGCATATAAAGACACAAACTCAATTTACAAAATTACAAAATTTACAATTTTGTAAATTGAGTTTGTGCCTTTATATGCCCTGTTTTTCAACAGAACTCCCACTTACCTGACGAAGGAGCAGCGCTCCGAAAGCTAGTGGCTTTTGCTACCAAATAAACCTGTTGGACTTTAACCTGGTGTTGTGAGACTTCTTACTGTGTTTACCTCAGTCCAACGCCGGCATCTCCACATCATAGAAACATAGAAGATAGGAGCAGGCTATTCTCCAATCCTCTGGGATCTACCCTGTAAGAAGTTTAACAACACCAGGTTAAAGTCCAACAGGTTTATTTGGTAGCAAAAGCCACACAAGCTTTCGGAGCTCCAAGCCCCTTCTTCAGGTGAGTGGGAATTCTGTTCACAAACAGGGCATATAAAGACACAGACTCAATTTACATGAATAATGGTTGGAATGCGAATACTTGCAACTACTCAAGTCTTTAAGAAACAAAACAACGTGAGTGGAGAGAGCATCAAGACAGGCTAAAAAGATGTGTATTGTCTCCGGACAAGACAGACAAGACAAGACAGATCTACCCTGTAGCTAGTGAGGATACAAAGATTTCTCTCAAGGCTCCAGCGATTGCCTCCCTTGCCTCTCTCAGTATTCTGGGGTATATCCCATCAGGCCCTGGGGACCTGTCTACCTTAATGTTTCTCAAGAACCCCAATATCTCCTCCTTTTTGATCTCAACATGACCCAAACTATCTCGCACCCTTCCCCAGACTCATCATCCAACAAGTCCTTTTTGGTGAATACTGACACAAAGTACTCATTTAATATCTCACCCATTTCCTCTGGCTCCACACATAGATTCCCTCCCCTGTCCTTGAGTGGGCCAACCCTCTCCCTGGCTACCCTCTTGCTCTTTATATATGTATTAAAAAAAGCCTTGGGATTTTCCTTAATCCCGCTGGCCAATGACTTTTCGTGACCCCTTTTAGCCCTCCTGACTCCTTGCTTAAGTTTCTTTCCAGTTTTCTTGTATTCCACACTTGCTTCGTGTGTTCCCAGCTTCCTAGCTTTGACAAATGCTTCCTTTTTCTTTTTGACTAGGTTCACAATATCTCTCATTATTCAAGGTTCCCAAAACTTGCCATACTTATCCTTCATAGAGTCATAGATATTTACAGCATGGAAAGAGGCCCTTCGGCCCAACTTGTCCATGCTACCCCTTTTTAAAACTTCTAAGCTAGTCCCAATTGCCCATGTTTGGCCCATATCCCTCTATACCCATCTTACCCATGTAACTGTCTAAACGCTTTTTAAAAGACAAAATTGTTTCTGCTTCTACTACTACCTCTGGCAGCTTGTTCCAGACACTCACTACCCTCTGTATGAAAACATTTGCCCCTTTGGACCCTTTTTTGTATCTCCCCTCTCACCTTAAACCTATGCCCTCTAGTTTTAGATTCACCTACCTTTGGGAAAAGATATTGACTATCTAGCTGATCTAGGCCCCTCAGTATTTTATAGACCTCTATACGATCACCCCAAAGCCTCCTACGCTCCAGAGAAAAAAGTCCCAGTCTATCCAGCCTCTCCTTATAACTCAATCCATTAAGTTCTAGTAGCATCCTAGTAAACCTTTTCTGGACTCTTTCTGGTTTAATAATATCCTTTCTCTAATAGGGTGACCAGAACTGTACACGATATTCCAAGTGTGGCCTCACCAATGTCTGGTACAACTTCAACAAGACGTCCCAACTCCTGTATTCAATGTTCTGACCAATGAAACCAAGCATGCCGAATGCCTTCTTCACCACTCTGTCCACCTGTGACTCCACTTTCAAGGAGCTATGAACCTGTACCCCTAGATCTCTTTGCTCCATAACTCTCCCCAGTGCCCTCCATTAACTGAGTAAGTCCTGCTCTGGTTCAATCGACCAAAATGCACCAACTCGCATTTATCTAAATTAAACTCCACTTACCATTCATCACCCACTGGCCCAATTGATCAAGATCCTGTTGCAATCCTAGATAACCTTCTTCACCATCCACCATGCCACCAATCTTGGTGTCACCTGCAAACTTGCTAACCATGCCTCCTATATTCTCATCCAAATCATTAATATAAATGACAAATATTTGTCAGTGGACCCAGAACCGATCCCAGAGGCACACCGCTGGTCACAGGCCTCAGGTTTGAAAAACAACCTTCTACAACCACCCTCTGTCTTCTGCCATCAATAAGAAGTTTAACAACACCAGGTTAAAGTCCAACAGGTTTATTTGGTAGCAAAAGCCACACAAACTTTCGGAGCCCCAAGCCCCTTCTTCAGGTGAGTGGGAATTCTGTTCACAAACAGCCTGTTTGTGAACAGAATTCCCACTCACCTGAAGAAGGGGCTTGGGGCTCCGAACATTTGTGTGGCTTTTGCTACCAAATAAACCTATCGGACTTTAACCTGGTGTTGTTAAACTTCTTACTGTGTTTACCCCAGTCCAACGCCGGCATCTCCACATCATTCTGCCATCATGCCAATTTTGTATCCATTTGGCTACCTCACCCTGGATCCCATGAGCTTTAACCTTATGCAACAACTTACCATGCGGTACCTCATCAAAGGCCTTGCTAAAGTCCATGTAGACAACATCAACTGCACTGCCCTCATCTACCTTCTTGGTTACCTCTTCAAAAAACTCAATCAAATTTGTGAGACATGATTTTCCACTCACAAAGCTATGCTGACTGTCCCTAATCAGTCGTTGCCTCTCTAAATGCCTGCAGACCCTGTCTCTCAGAATATCTTCTAACAACTTACCCACGATGGATGTGAGGCTCACCGGCCTGTAGTTCCCAGGCTTTTCCCTGCAGCCCTTCTTAAACAAAGGCACAACATTTGTCACCCTCCAATCTTCAGGCACCTCACCTGTGACTATTGATGATTCAAATATCTCTGCTAGGGGGCCTGCAATTTCCTCCCTAGCCTCCCACAGTATCCTGGGATACACTTCATCAGGTCCAGGGATTTATCTACCTTGATGCGCTTTAAGACTTCCAGCACCTCCTTCTCTGTTATATGTACATTCTTCAAGATACCACTATTTATTCCCCTAAGTTCCCGAACATCCATGCTTTTCTCAACAGTGAATACTGATGAGAAATATTCATTTAGGATCTCGCCCATCTCTATCCGCACATAGATGACCTTGTTGATCCTTAAGAGGTCCTACTCTCTCCCTAGTTACTCTTTTGCCCTTTATGTATTTGTAGAAGCTCTTTGGATTCTCCTTTGCCCTATCTGCCAAAACAATCTCATGTGCCCTTTTTGCCCTCCTGATTTCTCTCTTAACTCTTCTCCTACACCCCCTATACTCTTCCAGGGATCCACTTGATCCCAGCTGCTTGTGCATGTCACGTGCCTCCTTCTTCTTCTTGACCAGGGCCTCAATATCCCGAGTCATCCAGAGTTCCCTACTTCTATCAGCCTTGCCCTTCACTCTAAGAGGAATATGCTTACTCTGAACCCTGGTTAACACACTTTTGAAAGCCTCCCACTTACCAGACGTCCCTTTGCCTTCCCACAGACTCCCCCAATTAACTGTTGGAAGTTCCTGCCTGATACCATCAAAATTGGCCTTGCCCCAATTTAGTATTTTAACTTTTGGGCCAGACCTATCATTCTCCATAGCTATCTTAAAACTAATTCATCCTTACAGGAATGTGCCAGTCCTGAATTCCTATCAAGTTACACTTGAAAGCCTCCCACATGCCTATTGTTGATTTGTCCTCAAACATCTGCCCCTAATCTACATTCTTCAGTTCCTGCCTAATATTGTTGTAATTAGCTTTCCCCCAATTTAGCACCTTAACTTGAGGACTACACTTATCTTTATCCATCAGTACCTTAAAGCTTACTGAATTGCGGTCACTGTTCCCGAACTGCACCCTGACTGAAACGTCGACCACCTGGCCGGGCTCATTCCCAATACCAGGCCCAGAATAGCCCCATCCCTAGTCGGACATTTCTACATACTGTTTCATGAAGCCCTCCTGGATGCTCCTTACAAAGTCTGTCCCATCCACACCCGTAGCACTAAGTGAGTCCCAGTCGATATAAGGGAAGTTAAAATCTCCCACCACAACAACCCTGTTACTTTTACACCTTGCCAAAATCTGCCTACATATCTGTTCCTCTATCTCCTGCTGGCTGTTGGGCGGCCAATAGTAAACCCCCAACATTGTGACTACACTCTTCCTATTCCTAAGCTCTACCCATATTGCCTAGCTTTTTAAGTTCTCTGAGGTGTCCTCCCACAGTACAGCTGTGATATTCTCCTTAACCACGAGTGCAACTCCTCCACCTCTTTTACATCTGGATAAAGAAATTTCTCCTCACCTCAGTTCTAAAAGGTTTACCCCCTAACCTCAAACTATGACCCCCTAGTTCTGAACAACTGGGCAGCATGGACAAGTTGGGCCAAAGGGCCTCATTTCATGCTGTGAACGTCTATGACTCTATAACCTTTTTAGCCTGTAAAAGCTAATGTTGCATTTGTGGCTTGTCAAATATTTACATTCTGCTAAATTGTACGTATTTTAACACATTTTCAAAGTTTGTTTGAAATTTGTTTTTATCTTAATTTCTCATGTATGTACCAGTCTCATTATCTCTAAAATTATTAATCCAGATTTTATGGTTGTAATGATGGAAAAGCTGTCAATGTTCTTTGTCACTGCCCTGTGAAACTAACAGCAACATCTGCACATGTGCAATAAAATGTAAAAATACTGATAATGCTGTTAGTAATTCCCTGCTGATCTACAAGGTGTACAGTGGAGGTGGCCACAGATGGCAATCTTTGGAAATCACTGAGTGACAACAACTTCCCTTTTTATGCCATTTAAAACCCCTGCCCAAAAAGTGGGCGGCATGGTGGCACAGTGGTTAGCACTGCTGCCTCACAGCCATGTGGAGATGCTGGCGTTGGACTTGGGTAAGCACAGTAAGAAGTCTCACAACATCAGGTTAAAGTCCAACAGGTTTCCTCACAGCGCCAGGGACCCGGGTTCGATTCCCAGCTTGGGCCACTCTGTGTGGAGTTTGTACATTCTGTGTCTGCGGGGGCTTCCTCTGGTGCTCCAGTTTCCTCCCACAATCTGAAAGACGTGCTGGTTAGGTGCATTGATCCAAACAGGCGCCGGACTGTGGCGACTAAGGGAATTTCACAGTAACTTAATTGCAGTGTTAAAGTAAGCCTTACTTGTGACTAATAAATAAACTTAACATCCCCTCTATCCCACCTGAAACATCTGTATCCTGGAACGTTAACATAGAATATAGAACATAGAAAAGCTACAGCACAAACAGGCCCTTCAGCCCACAAGTTGCGCCGAACATGTCCCTACCCACTAGGCTTACCGATAACCCTCTATCTCACTAACTTCCATGAACTTATCCAAAAGTCCCTTAAAAGACTCTATCGAATCCGCCTCCACCACCACTACCGGCAGCCGATTCCACGCGCCCACCACCCTCTGAGTGAAAAACTTACCCCTAACATCTCCTCTGTACCTATTCTCCAGCACCCTAAACCTGTGACCCCTTGTGGCAACCATTTCAGCCCTGGGTAAAAGCCTCTGAGAATCCACTCTATCAATACCCCTCAACATCTTATACACCTCTATCAGGTCACCTCTTATCCTTTGCTTCACCAAGGAGAAAAGACCTAGCTCTCTCAACCCATCCTCGTAAGACATGCCACCTAATCCAGGCAACATCCTTGTAAATCTCCTCTGCACCCTTTCTATGGCTTCCACATCCTTTCTGTAATGAGGCGACCAGAATTGGGCACAGTACTCCAGGTGGGGTCTGACCAGGGTCCTATACAGCTGCAGCATTATCTCCCGATTTCTAAACTCAATTCCTCTATTGATGAAGGCCAGTATTCCATTCGCCTTCTTAACCACAGCCTCTACCTGCGACGCTGCTTTGAGCGTCCTATGAACCCGGACCCCAAGATCCTTCTGATCTTCCACACTGACAAGCGTCTTGCCCTTAATATTATATTCTTTCATCCTATTCGACCTGCCAAAATGAACCACCACACACTTATCTGGGTTGAAGTCCATCTGCCACTTCTCCGCCCAGTCTTGCATCTTATCTATGTCTTGTTGCAACTGCTGACACCCCTCTACACTATCCACAACACCACCAACCTTTGTGTCATCAGAAACTTGCCAACCCATCCTTCCACTTCCTCATCCAGGTCATTTGTAAAAATCACAAAGAGCAAGGGTCCCAGAACAGATCCCTGGGGCACCCCACTGGTGACCGACCTCCATGCTGAAAAAGACCCATCTACAACCACTCTTTGCCTTCTGTGGGCAAGCCAGTTCTGAATCCACAAAGCAATGTCCCCTTGTATCCCATGCCCCTTCACTTTCTCAATGAGCCTTGCATGGGGCACCTTATCAAACGCCTTGCTGAAATCCATATAAACTACATCTACCGCTCTTTCCTCATCTATGTGTCTAGTTACATCTTCAAAAAGCTGCCAATCCTGTCCTTCCCTTAACCAAGTCTCTGTAATAGCAACAATATCACAGTTCCAAGTACTAATTCAAGCTCTAAGTTCATCTGCCTTACCTGTTATGCTTCTTGCATTGACACAAATGCACTTCAGTCCACCAGACCCTCTTTGATTAGCAATCACACCCTGCCTGCTCTTTCTCTGGGTCTTGCTGGTCCTACTCTCTAGTTCCCCTTCAGTTAATTCACCTTTGCTTTGGTTCCCACCCCCCTGCCAAACTAATTTAAATCCTCCCGTGTGACACTAGCAAACCTTCCGGCCAGAATATTTATGCCCCTCCAGTTTAGATGCAATCCGTCCTTCTTGTACAGGTCCAACCTGCCCTGGAAGAGATCCCAATGGTCCAGATATCTGAAACCCTCCCTCCTACACCTGCTATTTAGCCACGTGTTGAGCTGCACTATCTTCCTATTTCTAGCTTCACTCGCACGTGGGACGGGGAGTAATCCTGAGATTACAATCCTGGAGGTCCTGCTTTTTAAGTTTCTACCTAACTCCCTAAACTGCTGCTGCAGGACCTCATCACTCTTCCTACCTCTGTCGTTAGTACCAATATGTATCACGAACTCTGGCTGTTTGCCCTCTCCCTTCAGAATGCTTTCTGCCTGTTCAGAGACATCCTGGAACTTGGCACCAGGGAGGCAACATAACATCCTGGAGTCTCTTTCAAGTCCACCGAAGCACCTATCTGCAATAGGATGGAGGGTTCTAGCGGTCACCCATCTATCTGCCACCCTCATGTTCCAAAGTGCATCCAACCACTGCTCCAACCTATCCATGCGGTCTGTAAGGAAGTGCAATTAGGAGCACTCCCTGCAGATGTACTCGTCCGAGATGCAGGAAGCGTCACGGATCTCCCACATCTCACAAGATGGAGTTATATGTGCAGTTCTGGTCACTGCACTATGTTGTACTAGGGAGGCGATAGATGAAATTTACAAGAATGTTGCCTCAGCTTGGGAATTCAGTTATAATGGAAGATTGGGCATGGTGGAGTTGTTTTCTTTGATTCAGAGAAGGCTGAGGGGGTGCCTAATGGAAGTGTATAAAATTGAGTGGTTTAGAGAGGATAGGAAGGGCCCATTCTTTTTCTGAGGTGTCCATAACCAGGGGCAAAGAGTTACGGTAAGATGGAGGAGGTTCAAGGGAAAGTTTTTCACCCAGCTTGAAAGGGTGATAGAGGAGGTAATACATAACATTTTAAAAAGTACCTGGATATGCATTTGAAGTGCCAGGGAGAGACTGAATGTGCAATTAGGCTGGATGGTTCCTTGTCAGTGTGGACACAATGAGCCGAATGGCTTCCTTTCATGCTGTAAACTTCTGTGATTTATTCAATAATACAATTTTAATTTTATTGGCAACCCTCAATTTCAATGGTAACTGCAAATAATCACACAGTATCCTGTCTTCTCAAAATGATTGCATGTATCCTTCAGGGTAGAATTAGTTATTTGAAGTATTTTGTATAACCAAGGCAATTCAACTTTTGTAAGTTCCATTATTGTCTGGTGTATATTAATAAAATCAGTACAATGGCAGTCGTCATGAAGTTGCATCTGTGTTTAGTGTGATGTATTTATAAAGCTGAAATATTAACTAGAGTCATAGAGGTTTACAGCATGGAAACAGGCCCTTTGGCCTAACTGGTCCATGCTGCCCAGTTTTTACCATTACGCTAGTCCCAATTTCCCGCGTTTAGCCCATATCCCTTTATATCAAACAAACCCATGTAACTGTCTAAATGCTTTATAAAAGACAAAATTGTACCCCCCTCTACTACTAACTCTGGCAGCTCGTTGCAAACACTCATAAGAACATAAGATGTGGGGGAGGAGTAGGCCATCTGGTCCCTCGAGCCTGCTCTGCCATTCGATAAGATCATGGCTGATCTTTTCGTGGACTCAGCTCCACTTACCCGCCCGCTCACCATAACTCTTAATTCCTTTACTGTTCAAAAATTTATCTATCCTTGCCTTAAAAACATTCAATGAGGTAGCCTCAACTGCTTCACTGGGCAGGGAATTCCACAGATTCACAACCCTGTGTGAAGAAGTTCCTCCTCAACTCAGTCCTAAATCTGCTCCCCCTTATTTTGAGGCCATGCCCCCTAGTTCTAGTTTCACCTGCCAGTGGAAACCACTTCCCTGCTTCTATCTTATCTATTCCTTTCATAATCTTATATGTTTCTATAAGATCTCCCCTCATTCTTCTGAATTCCAACGAGTCTCTCCTCATAAGCCAACCCTCTCAACTCCGGAATCAACCTAGTGAATCTCCTCTGCACCCCCTCCAGTGCCAGTATATCCTTTCTCAAGTAAAGAGACCAAAACTGTACACAGTACTCCAGGTGTGGCCTCACCAGCACCTTCTACAGCTGCAACATAACCTCGCTGTTTTTAACTCCATCCCTCTAGCAATGAAGGACAAAATTCTATTTGCTTTCTTAATTACCTGCTGCACCTACAAACCAACCCCTTGTGATTCTTGCACAAGGACACCCAAGTTCCTCTGCACAGCAGCATGCTGCAATTTTTTACCATTTAAATAATAGTCAATTTTGCTGTTATTCCTACCAAAATGGATGACCTCACATTTACTAACTTTGTACTCCATCTGCCAGACCATCACCCACTCAGACTAGCTATATCTCTTTGCAAACTTTCAGCATCCTCTGCATACTTTGCTCTGCTACTCATCTTAGTATCATCTGCGGATTTTGACACACTACACTTGGTCCCCAACTCCAAATCATCTATGTAAATCGTAAACAATTGTGGTCCCAACACTGATCCCTGAGGCACACCACTAGTCACTGATCGCCAACCAGAAAAACACCATTTATCCCCACTCTTTACTTTCTGTCACTGATGTGTCCACTTCAGAAACCCACTGATATCTTCCTGCAGTCTAAAGCTTTCTTTATCATTATCAACCTTTCAATTTTTGTATCATTTAAAAACTTCTTAATCAAACCCCCATTTTCAAGTCCAATCATTGGTGTGTACCACAACAAACAACAACTCCAAATACAAGAGCACTGTGAAACCCCACTGGAAACAGCCTTCTCGGTCGCAAAAAAACCCATCGACCATTATCATTTGCTTTCTGCCTCTGAGCCAATTTTGGATCCAATCTGCCATCTTCCCTTGGATCCCACAGGTTTTTACTTTTGTGACCAGTCTACTATGTGGGACATTATCAAAAAATTTTCTGAAATCAGTATCGACTACATAGCATGCACTACTCTCATTGACTCTCCTGTTATCTCTCAAAAGATTCAATCATGTTAGTCAAATACTAACTTCTTTAACAATTCTGTGCTGGGTCTTTGGTTAATACACTAATGTTCTGGGGACCCAGGTTCAAATCCCACCATGGCAGATAGTGGAATTTGAATTCAATAAAAAATATCTGGGATTAAGAATCTACCGATGACCATGAAACCATTCACGGTAGCACAGTGGTTAGCACTGATGCTTCACAGCTCCAGGGACCTGGGTTCGATTCCCGGCTTGGGTCACTGTCTGTGTGGAGTTTGCACATTCTCCTCGTGTCTGCGTGGGTTTCCTCCGGGTGCTCCGGTTTCCTCCCACAGTCCAAAGATGTGCGGGTTAGGTTGATTGGCCATGCTAAAATTGCCCCTTAGTGTCCTGAGGTGCATAGGTTAGAGGGATTAGCGGGTAAATATGTAGGGATATGGGGGTAGGGCCTGGGTGGGATTGTGGTCGGTGCAGACTCGATGGGCCAGATGGCCTCTTTCTGCACTGTAGGGTTTCTATGATTCCATTGTCGATTGTCAGCAAAACCCATCTGGTTCACCAAAGTCCTTACCCGGTCTGGTCTACATATGACTCCAGAGCCACAGCAATGTGGTTGACTCTCAATTGCCCTCAGACAACTAGGGATGGGTAATAAATGCTGGCCAGCCAGTGATGCCCATGTCCCACGAATGAACAAAAAAAATCAGAATACTTTCTCTTCGACTAACACAACTTTCAATTCCATGATTCACGGATCACTGAGCTCCCAGTTTGAAGCAGTGTCTTCCCCTTTGAGGTTTCTCTTGTGTTGTTAATTACAAAAAATGTAGTTCCATTCAGACGAGCCTTAGAACTGCTTCACCCATAAACAATACTACAGGTTGAGAAATTTGCAATGCCAATGACCAAGTAATGAACCGATAATGTTCCTAATCTGAAAGCTTTTATTTCCTGCTGAACTTTCAAAGCTTGGCTGGGTGGAGGTAGAGGGAGGCAGTGGAAAAGTACCATCTGGTGATTTTAGTTTATACTTTCATTGTCTGATCAAAGGACTCTATTTACTAAGACAGTGTCGTTATCCTATTATAACCAACTGCCCAAAGATCTGGGGGCCACTGCAGCTATTTTCTTAGGATGTAGGTGCATCTTACATCAATTGAATTACCAATCATTTGGCTCTTGTGAAAACACTGGTCAATGAAATTGTCTGGAATAATTCTGGTATTTCAATTCTGTTTCTGCAATTTTTAAAGAATTATTTTGACCTAAAAGTCAAAGTCGAACTGAAGTTGTGAAAACCCTTGTAAAAGCACAGATCTATTGGAGTTTAGCCCGACCAAAGCCAAAGATTGCTTGATTATTTTATCTAGCGCCTGCAAAACATTTAGACCAAAATTATCAGATATCCAACAATGTATTTAAATGTATTTAAGCTTCACCCTTTATGGATCAGATTCCCTGACAGATTTTTTAAAATGAGCATGGCTGATAAAGACCTTTGAGTGGTGTCAGGTTTAAATTGGTAGCAGTTCTTTAATGAAAAGGGTCTAGCGAGATAAAGTGTCTTAATCAGAGCTTTCTGTTAATATATGGTAGTTACATTTCCAAAAGAACTAAATTTGATAACAATTGGTAAGTTTGCCGACGACACGAAGGTTGGTGGGGTTGTGGATAGTCTGGAGGGATGTCAGAAGTTACAGAGGGACATAGATAGGATGCAAGACTGGGCGGACAAGTGGCAGATGGACTTCAACCCAGATAAATGCGTCGTGGTCCATTTTGGTAGGTCAAATGGGATGAAGGAGTACAATATAAAGGGAAAGACCCTTAGTACGGTAGAGGATCAGAAGGACCTTGGGGTCCAGGTCCATAGGACTCTAAAATCGGTCCCGCAGGTGGAGGAGGTGGTTAAGGCGGCGTATGGTGTGCTGGCCTTTATCAATCGAGGGATTGAATTTAGGAGTCCGGGGATAATGATGCAGCTATATAAGACCCTCGTCAGACCCCACTTGGAGTACTGTGCTCAGTTCTGGTCGCCTCACTATTGGAAGGATGTGGAAAAGATTGAAAGGGTGCAGAGGAGATTTACAAGGATGTTGCCTGGATTGAGTGGCATGCCTTATGAGGATAGGCTGAGGGAGCTCGGTCTTTTCTCCTTGGAGAGACGAAGGATGAGAGGAGACCTAATAGAGGTGTATAAGATGTTGAGAGGCATAGATCGGGTGGACTCTCAGAGGCTTTTTCCCAAGACAGTCCCTGGATGAGTACATGGGACTTAATAGGATGGAGGGTTATAGGTAGGTCTAGAAGGTAGGGATATGTTCGGCACAACTTGTGGGCTGAACGGCCTGTTTGTGCTGTAGTTTTTCTATGTTTCTAACAATTAATTTGCATGCGTGGAAGATCCTAAAAATCTGGTTTTAAAAATATTATAAGCATACATTTTCTATTTGGTTACCTGATGTCAAAACAAATGCAGTTTCTGTGAACAAGGCTCTAATGGAGGTCCTCATTATTTGGTTTTGAGGGATATTGGTATTATTGGAACAGGGTTTTACAGTAAAATTTATCTGTCCTGGGAAGGAAATATAAAAGAATATTTAGAACAGGTTGTCTTCTAGAAGGACAACGTTTACAAATGTAATACTAAAATTCCTATCTTTCCCAGTCAGTACCTGAAAAGAAATACACTGTCTACAGTTAATGTACTTTCTTCAACAAGTTGGCGCACCAGCAGTCAAATTTTTTAAAAATTGTGCAATTTACTTGGATTCTTCAGTAACAACAACTTGAATGAGGGCGTTACTAAGTGCCCTTCCAGCTCACATGCTTCAGTGATTTAGGAAGCTGTGATTGTGCATTTCAGAATCAGTTTCAGCTATCTCAATTAAGTCACAAAAAACTTTACTTTGCTATTTATTTTTTTAGATTGAACAATCTTACACAGGGAGCATCTCAAAACTTTCCACTACCATATGCAGTTTTATGTAACTTTCTCCTCCTGTCCCCCAATAACAAGATGGGAGTTTTGTTTCAATGTTTAATTTCTAATGATGTAAATATGGTTATGTAATGATGTGGTACGAGCAATTCAACCATGCACAGGTCAAATTCCACTGTGCAAAGTCATTAAAGTGAATTCAATGTCTGGTGATTTGTGTTCAACCAGACGGGGGAAAAAATGACCGACAAAAATCACTCGTTCACTTAAGCGATTCAGGAGGAAATGGAAGGGAGCTTGCCATCTTTAACAAGCCTGACCTGAATGTGACTCTAATCCATATTCAGTTCCATTCCCGGCAGCACGGTGGCACAATGGTTAGCATTGCTGCCTCACAGCGCCAGGGACCCAGGTTCAATCCCCGACGGCATAGTGGCAGTGGTTAGCACTGCTGCCTCACAGCGCCAGGGACCTGGGTTCCATTCCCGGCAGCACAGTGGCACAATGGTTAGCGTTGCTGCCTCACAGCGCCAGGGACCTGGGTTCCATTCCTGGCAGCACAGTGGTTAGCACTGCTGCCTCATAGCGCCAGAGACCCGGGTTTGATTCCCGGCAACACAGCAGTTAGCACTGCTGCCCCACAGTGCCAGGGACCCTGGTTCCATTCCCCACCGCACAGTGGTTAGCACTGCTGCCTCTCAGCGCCAGGGACCCGGGTTCGATTCGCGGCTTGGGTCATTGTGTGGGTGTGGAGTTTGCACGTTCACCCCGTGTCCGCGTGTGTTTCCTCCAGGTGCTCCGGTTTCCTCCTACAGTCCAAAGATGTGCGGAGTAGGTTGGTCAGCTATGCTAAATTTACCCTAGTATTGGTGGATTGGCAGAAGAAATATGTTGGGTTACAGGGATAGAGCAGGGTCGTTGTCGGTGCAGGGTCGAATGGCCTCCTGCACTGTAGGGATTTTATGAAACTGTCACACACTTATATACTCACAGGAACATTTTCCAAAGACTACTTCAAAAAAAATCAGATTCGAGATTAGTTTTTTTGCTGTTAAGACACTTGTTTTTACAGCTGAATATCACTGAACACTAGGTTTCCGTCTTATAAAAAGGCTGTTCAACTGGCAAAAATAACCAATAGCGTGGATAGAATGTTACTTGGTTATTCTTGAATTCAACTCATATCACTTTTGTTTGGAAGGAGCTCCTCAGATAATGGGGTAGTAGCATTGCATTTGGTCCATGAAAGGATAACGAGTTGATGAGTTAATGGGTTAAAAAAACTGCGATGTGCATAACTGAAACACATTATATTCAAGCATCTCATGTTAAGGTTTGGTGGATTGGTTATGCTAAATTGCCCCTTAGTGTCCCAAGATGTGTAGGTTAGGGGGGTTAACAGGGTAAATACATGGGGTAATGAGGATGGGCCTGGGCGGGCTGTTGTCAGAGAGTCAGTGCAGACTTGATGTCCGAGTGACCTCCTTCTGCACTATGATTCTATGAAATTGCATTGGAGTCCCATGCCAACATTCAGGGAAAAATGCTCCAATTATTTATTGTGGTCTGAAGCTAAATGGAAGGAGATTAGCATTGATGACCTTAAACCGTTCACTAAAAAAATTGAAAATAGAGATGCTCAGCACTACTTTTGGGTTTCTATGAAGAGGAAATATTCCAGTTTTTTGAACTAATTTAATGGTACATACATCCGCGCACACATACCACCATTAGATAATGCGCAGGTATAATATGCTAATGATAATGGTTGGAATGAAATAAAACAATAGTTTTAATGTCACCACCACATTAGCTAAAGTTAGGGTAATCATAGCTGTCCAGGAAGTGGGCTGTTCAATTCCAATACATGCACAAGTTACAAAATAACTGTGCCTGTGTGATATGTAATAGATATTTATATACACACACAAAACAGTACCATACAAAGGATGTAATGAGCATCATGCAGTCTTACGTTACAATGTTGATTGATTCTGATGAAATAGTAATTGAATACATGCACAAATATCAGAAAATCTTGTGCATCGCAGTGCATTCCCGCAACCTTACAATTTAATAATGCATTACTAATCATTATTCCTTAAACTGTTGTTTCTTACTAGATTTGCTTTTTCATATCAGCTCCCCATTCAGATTATTTTAATTCATTTCCACCATACTTTGAGATGTTTTGTAAGATTCTGAACTGATGTTAAGTAATTTACCAAATGATAATTAATGCTAGTCTACAGGCAAAATAGTAAATACCAAGTACCTTTGATTTCTCAGTCACTGAATCCCATACTGACCATTAAACTTCATCTTGGAAGTACAATTGTTAAATGTCCTGTAGAAATGTTTTTTCCTCTCTCTTTTGATCTCTTTTTTCTCTACAGTTTTGTTTAATTTATCATTTTAAAGAGGAACCCAAAAATGGACATGGTTTTCAATGCATGTTTCAAAAATGAATTTTAGTAACCATGCTGAATCAGTGTTATAAATTTGTAACAATATTAATGTGCTCATCACTAATCACAACTACTTGTTAGAGAACTGCTTTTGTATATTTTTGATAATATTTCCACTGTGATAACAGTGTCACATTCTGTTATTCAAACTGTCAGTTAAATATCTGTTTTTGTGCAGATCAAAAGTACTGAAGTTTATCCTCCCATCCAGCATCATAAGGGTGCTCAGAGAAATGCAAGGGAAATGGGAGATTAATTAGTAGCTTTTATCAGAATGTAGCCACTGGGGGAAATTCGTTCATATTTAGACATTAAAGTGAAGGTTCTGGCGTCTTCTTTAAGACTCTCCAATTTTAAGTTGCATCTGTCCACAGGTGTTAAAGGCTGCAATGATGAGAAATTCTCAATTACATAAAATTTACTGACAAATGCATACCTTGAAATTCAACAGTAAATAATCCAACAGTGTATGTGCGTGTAAGAGGGCCTGCTAAAGAAATTCAAAATTAATCTCTAAACATTCATAAATAGAGGATTCAAAAGTTACAGCATTTCTCCAATATAATGAGACAACTCATTTTATGCAATGTAATGGGTCTTGCATCAAAACACTACACAATTATTAGCACTTTGGATGCTAAGATGAAAGATTTTCTTTGGTAACCAATACTGTGGTTAATAGGGAACACCAATTACACATTATTAGAGATGAAATAAGTCCTCAAAACAAAACTAATAATCAAAACTTCAGAACAAAATGAAAATGGCATGTGAAAAAGTGCTTGTGACATTTTTATTTAATGCTCACAGGATTATGAGCATCTGTAGGGCACAAAGGATATCACCAATCAAGGTCTTTCAAAAAGTCAATGTCATAAACACCATATACAATAGGAACATCCTGTTATAAACTTCACAGAAAATAATCTATATTAAAAGATTCAGCATGAGATTTTAAGCAGCCTCTTGAGACAGATGGTCATTTGTTTTTATTTTGCTTGACCCTACACCTAAGCAGATGTGTATGAAAGAAATTTATGGAAACAACGTGGGGGGAAAAGGGCAAGTGGAAAGTTTTTAAAGACAAGTTTGGTTAGAATATGTAGCTATTTTAATTCAGCAATACAAAGTGGGATTAACAGGGAACATTCCCTCAAAGGCTTTTTGACAGTGATATGAATACGTTTACTGGTATTTTAGTGTTTAAATTACATTTTTCTCAGCACAAAGCATCTTTCTACCGACATGCCCCAAATTATTTATTCTTCAACCTTTTTAGCCTCCTCACTCGAAAGTAAATTTTGTGACAATAGAAACTTGATCTGCTGCAACATTGATTACAAAGCTGCTAAAGAACTATAGACCATTTGGTGAGTGCGTGGAGATTCTATTTGTATTTTTCCTGCACCCCTTCCATTCTGCTAAATTTCTCATCTCAACCAAGCCATTACTAGAGGGGGCAAGACAGATTTTGCTATGCCACTGTTGCATATCTTCTAACAACTGACTGAAGAGAACCCTGGTGGAGTAAGAGCAGCAAGATACCAGTTAGCTCAACGGTTATAGGTAAACAAGGAATTGAAGAGCAATTGCTACCCTGGAGAAAATAATAACCACCAAGTGCAGAGGGATAGAGATAGTCTGAGTAGGCCAGGGTCTGGCAGATGGAAATATAGTCTGGATATAGATAGTTTGAATGGGCAAGGGTCTGGCAGATGGAGTACAATGTTGGTAAATGTGAGGTCATCCATTTTGGTAGGAATAACAACCTCCCTGCAAAATTTAAATGGTAAGAAATTGCAGCAGGCTGCTGTGCAGAGGGACCTGGGTGTCCTTGTGCATGAATCACAAAAGGTTGGTCTGCAGGTACAGCAGGTAATTAAGACAAATGGAATTTTGCCCTTCATTGACTTGGAGGAGGGGGCTGAAGGGTGGATCAGTAAATTTGCTGATGACACCAAGATTGGTGGAGTAGTGGATGAGGTGGAGGGCTGTTGTAGGCTGCAAAGAGATATAGATAGGATGCAGAGCTGGGCTGAAAAATGGCAAATGGAGTTTAACCCTGACAAATGCGAGGTGATTCATTTTGGTAGGACAAATTTAAATGTGGATTACAGGGTCAAAGGTAGGGTTCTGAAGAATGTGGAGGAACAGAGAGATCTTGGGGTTCATATCCATAGGTCTCTGAAGGTTGCCACTCAAGTGGATAGAGCCGTGAAGAAGGCCTATAGTGTGTTGGCGTTCATTAACAGGGGGTTTGAGTTTAAGAGCCGTGGGGTTATGCTGCAACTGTACAGGACCTTGGTGAGACCACATTTGGAATATTGTGTGCAGTTCTGGTCACCTCACTACAAGAAGGATGTGGAGACACTGGAAAGAGTGCAAAGGAGATTTATCAGGATGCTGCCTGGTTTGGACGGTAGGTCTGATGAGGAAAGGTTGAGGGAACTTGGGCTTTTCTCTTTGGAGCGGAGGAGGTTGAGAGGAGAAATAGGAAGGATGTCCGAGGTAGGTTTTTTACTCAGAGTGGTTGGGGTGTGGAATGGACTGCCTGCAGGGATAGTGGAGTCAGAAACTTTAGGAACATTTAAGAAGCTATTGGATAGGCACATGGAGTACTTTGGGATGATAAGGAGGAAATAGCTTGATCTGGGCTTCAGACAAAGCTCGGCACAACATCGTGGGCCGAAGGGCCTGTTCTGTGCTGTACTGTTCTATGTTCTATTGCTAAAGGAATGGAGATTAAAAACAGCGAGATTATGTTGCAGCTATATAAGGTGCTGGTGAGGCCACACCTGGAGTACTGTGTCCAGTTTTGGTCTCCTTACTTGAGAAAGGATATACTGGCACTGGAGGGGATGCAGAGGAGATTCACGAGGTTGATTCCAGAGTTGAGAGGGTTGGCTTATGAGGAGAGAATGAGTAGACTGGGGCTATACCCATTGGAATTTAGAAGAATGAGGGGGGATCTTATAGAAACATAAAATTATGAAGAGAATAGATAAAATAGAAGCAGGGAGGTTGTTTTCACTGACGGGTGAAAGGAGAACTAGGGGGCATAGCCTCAAAATAAGGGGGAGCAGATTTAGGACAGAGTTGAGGAGGAACTTCTTCACCCAAAGGTTTGTGAATCTGTGGAATTCCCTGCCCAGTGAAGCAGTTGAGGCTACCTCATTGAATGTTTTTAAGATGTGGAGTTGCCGACATTGGACTGGGATAGGCACAGTAAGTAGTCTCACCTGATGAAGGAGCAGCGCTCCAAAAGCTCGTGCTACCAAATAAACCTGTTGGACTTTAACATGGTGTTGTGAGAATGTTTTTAAGGCAAAGATAGATGGATTATTGAACAGTAAAGGAATTAAGGGTTATGGTGAGCGGGCGGGTAAGTGGAGCTGAGTCCACAAAAAGATCTTACAGAATGGTGGAGTGGGCTCGAGGGACCAGATGGCCTACTCCTGCTCCTAGTTCTTATGATCTTAAGTACATATAGAAGTTGGCAAATCATAACTGTTTAAATAATGTGTAAATATACTTTTAAAACTTTCCCAGAAAAATCAGACACAGTTTGAGATGAGCAGTGCTGAGTCATGATATGAATGATGTGGAGATGCCGGCGTAGGCAGTGGATAGTGATGTAGAATTGGTTTGGGTTGAAATCATGAATAGCAGGGGAAAGAAGACAAGGGTGGGAGTAGTCTATGGAGAAGGTGGTCAGTGCATAAATGGGGAAATATCAAGGGCGTGTTTGAAGGGAACGGCAATTATCATGGGAGATTTTAATCTGCATCTAGTTTGGGCAAACCAAACAGGCAAGGGTAGTGTAGGAGAAGAATTTGTGGAGTGCATCAGGGATTACTTGTTAGAGCAGTTCGTTGTAGAACCTGTCCGGAATGGGCTACTTTAGATTTGGTTTTGTGCAAAGAAGGATTTGTAAGGGATCTTGTGACCACAATATGATAGAATTCCAGATATCTCTAGAATATGGGTGAAGATAGGCCCATAACCAGTGTCTTCAGCTTAAATAAGGGCAATTAGAATAGTATCAGGGAGGAGCTGTCTAAGGTGAACTGGGTAAACAAGTTTAAGATACAGATAGATTAGCAGTGGCAAATATTCAAACAACTTGTCCAACAGCAGGAGTTTGATCCAATCAAAAATAGGGATACCATGAGAAAGAGGAAAAATCCATGGTTAACAAAGGAGGTCAAGGATAATGTTGAATTGAAAACAGGATATACAAAGTAGCAAGGGATAGTGGGAGACCAGAGGACTGGGAGATTTTTAGGATCCAGCAACAAAAGAATAAAAAGCTCATGAGAAGGGAGAAAATGAAATTTGAGAGAAAACTTGAATGCAGCATAAAAACAATGAGTTTCAACGGATATACAAATAGCTAGCGGGCGGCTAAGGTAAATGTGGGACCTCTACTGAACAAGGCGGGTGAAAGCAAACAAAGAAATGGAGGATATGCCAAATAATTTTTTGGAATCAGTCTTCACCGTGGGAGATACTGCAAATATCCCCAAGATATCAGATGGACTGATTTAAAAGGTAGAACTTACAAAAATCCCAATCACAAGGGATATAGTATTAGAGAAGCTCAAGGGGCTAAAAGTGGACTAGTCGCCAGGACCCAATGTACTGCATGCTAGGGTTTTAATGGAAGTGGCTGCAGAGATAGTGGACGCAATGGCTGGAATTTTTCGTAACTCGCTAAATTCTGGGAGGCTACCAGAAGATTGGAAAACAGCCAATGTGACTGCTTTGTTCAAAAAGGGAGAAAAGCAAAAGTCAGGGAACTATCGGCCAGTTAATTTGACATATATTACTGGCAAGATGGTGGAATAAATAATCAAAGAGGAAATAGCTAATAATTTCAGAAAGCTGAAGATAATCAAACTTGGTCAACATGGTTTTATGAAAGGTAAATTATGTGTGACAAATTTGCTCAAATTCTTTGAGGATGTAACAGGGAGAATAGAGGGGAACCTGTAGATGTAGTGTGTTTAGATTTCCAAGAGGCATTTAACAAGGTGCTGCACAAGAGGCTGGTGCATAATGTAAAAGCCCATGGAATGGGAGGAAGTGTGTTAGCATGGATTGAAAACTGACTTGCACATAGAAAACAGAGTTAGAATGAAGAGGTCCTTTTCAGAGTGGAAAGATGTAACTAGTGGAGTACTGCAGGGATCAGTTCCTGGTCCGCAATCGTTCACTATTTACATTAATGATGCAGAGGAAGGAACACAATGCAAGGTTTCCAAATTTGGCGATGATACGAAGATAGGTGGAAGGGCATGCTGTGATGAGGATACTGTGATTCTGCAATGGGATAGAGATAGACTGGGTGACTGGGCAAAAACCTGGCAAATGGAGTTTAATGTAGGGAAGTGAGGGGTCATCCACTTCGGTCAGAGGAATCAAAAGACAGATTACCTACATAGAGAGACTGCAAATCCGTGAAGTACAGAGATCTAGGCATTCTCCTGCATGAATCACGAAAAGCTAGCAAGCAGATTCAATTAGTTAAGGTAAATAGCACTTTGGCCTTTATTACAAAAGGGTTGGAGTTTAAAAATAGGGAGGATTTATTGCAATTGTACAGGGCATTGGTGAGGCCTCACCTGGAATACTGCATACCTGAAAAAAGGATATAGTAACATTGGAGGCAATCCAAAGGAGATTCACCTGGCTAATTCCTGGGATGAGTGGGTTGTCCTATCAGGATAGACTAAATGGTCTGGGTCTGTATTCCTTGGAGTTCAGGAGAGTGAAGGGTGACCTTATTCAAACATACAAGATCCTGAAGGGGCTTGACAGGGTGGATGGAGAGATGTTTTCACTAGTGGGTGAGTTTGAACAAGGGGACACAGCTACAAGATAAAAGGCCGGTCATTTAAAACTGAGGTGCGTAGAAATTTCTTCTCAGAGGGTGGTGAATCTCTGGAATGCTCTGCCCCAAAGGTGATGGAAGATGGATCATTAGAAGTATTTAAAGTGGTGGTGAATAAATATTTGATAGATCGAGGAATAGTGGGCTTTGGGGAAGTAGCACAGAAAAGGAGTTGAGGCTGGCATAGATCAGCCCTGATGGTATTGAATAGTGGGGCAGGCTTGAAGGGCCAGGTGGCCAACTCCTGCTTCTATTTCTTGTGTTCTTGCCCCTTTTCAGTTATTTTCTTTCATATGGACTCGAATCTTTTCTGAAAGCTTCCTTGTTTAATTACAACAATTTTCTTTACACGCAAGTAATCCAAATACTTAGGATCCTCATTTATGTAGTAAAATAGAAATTCTGACACCATGTCAGCAAGCCTTAGAGGGAAGTTATTTATAAAGTCACTAACAATTAATACTTGCATCCAAAATCTAGTTATTTTAAGCTTTATGAGCCTTCGTTCCTTCAGTTGGTACATGGCATTTTGGACTACAGCAACATTCAGATGTACCCTTCTGTTCACATACACCCTATACATATGATAAACTACTCCAAGGAGCTATTTGATGGTAATAATTCAGACTGAATGCGAGAAGCTTCAATGTTAGATTCCAATCGATTGTCTGTAAACATGAGTGACTGTGTTTCCTCAGTCACACAAGCACAAACTTCAGTCGAGAGTACAGTTTCTTGAGTAGGGCAATCTGCCTTTGCAGAAACATCAGCAGTGGAATCTTTGCTTTGATTATCTTGGGGAACTTTATTTAAAGATTGTGTATTTTCTTCCTCTTCAACAAAATCTTTGCCGTTGCCATCTTGTTGGGCTGATTGAACACTCAGGTCGTGAACCTTTTTGTTTAGATCATTTCTTTCAGTCTGAAGAGCACGACACAATTTCTCCAAGCGCTGAATCTTCACTTGAAGACTTTCAAATTCTTTGTCACGCAGGGTTTTCTAGGTTTAATATGAAAAAAAATCAAGTAAATCCAACTGTGCTGCTGTGTAAAAAAAGGAAATCAACTTGTACAAGGACAGGTTTGCTACTTCTGGCCAGTAAAATATTTAACCCCACATAAATATACTTTACCTCCAAAAGTAGGACAATCAAAAGAAACAACAGCAAACTACCACACTGTCGACAGGTTGGACTGTCCCATTGTTGTGGTGGTCAAGGTCCTACTCTTCACCCCAAAATGAAGGCCTTATACCCTGGGCTCCACATCATGGGGATGGTAGCCGGTACGATATAAACTAGTAATGAGTTCAAGTTCAATCCCACCACTGTAGCTGGCAAAATTTACATTTACTTTTACATTGAATTTTACATAAAGCCGGAATGAAAAGTTGGTCTCAGTGATGGTGACCATGAAATTATCAGGTTGTTGTAAAAACTCACCTGGTTCACTAATGTTTTTTAACGAAGGAAATCAGCCAGCGTCCAAACCCACAGCAATGTGGCTGCTTTTTAATTGCACTCTTGAAAGTTACTTAGCCAGCCACTCAGTTGTTGGAAGAATGAAACTGGACAGTCCAACCTTCAACCTAGGTTCCAGAAATGACAAAGGCACACCCAGCCCTTTCCTCACTAATATCTTGGATTTGTGCAAGAATGGGAGAGCTGTCATACAGACTAGTCAAGCAACAGTTTCACATACTCATTGAATCATACCTTCTAGCCAACATTACAGATACTTTTGTCACCATCTTTGTCTATGACCTGCCCCACCAACAGGGCAGACCCAATAGAAGTGTGTGCACAATGTATACAGTTGGGAGGGAGTGGCCCTGCAAGTTCTCAACATTGACACTGGACTGCATGAAGTCTTATTGCATCAAGTCAAACATGGGAAAGGAAACCTTCTACTGTCCCACCCACTGCCCTCCCTCAGCTGATGAATCAACACTCCTCCATGTTGAACACCACTTGGAAGAAGCACTGAGGGTGACAGGGTGTAAAAAGTACTCTGGATGGGGTACTTCAATATTCATCACTCAGAATAGCTTGGTAACACCACTACTGACCAAGTTGGCAGGATCCTGAAGAACATTTGTGCCAGAATGGAGAAACAGTATGTGGTGTGAGAATCAGAGGGAAAACCCTCATCTTCACCAATCTAACTGTCATAAGTCCAGGTCCATCTATGACAGAATTATAGAAGTGACAATTGCACAGTCTTTTTGAAGGTGAAGTCCCATCTTCCCAGGTATGAGAGGAGAAAAAGCTTGGTGAAGACAATCATTGCAGGAGATTCTATAGTCAGGGAAAGACAAACAGGCATTTCTATAACCATTATCATCCCAAATAATATCTTGTCTTCCTGGTGCAAGGGGAAAGGACATCTTGGAGGGGGTGCAGAATATTCTGCAAGGGGAAAGAAAAGGAGTGAACCAAAAGTTGTGGTGCAAGTCTGTGCCAACAACATAGAGCAGATATTGAGATCCTGCAGTCAGATTTTCAGAAGCTAGGGACAAAGTTAAAAAGTAGGATCGCAAGGATATAATCTCTGCAGAAATAGGAATATAGCATGGGTCAATTTGTGGGTTTTGAGGCAGAGGCACGGTGCAGGAGGGAAGGCTTCAGATTTTTGGGGGCATTGGGACCAGTTCTGGGGCGGGAGACATCCATTCAAATGGGATAGGTTGCAACTCAACAGCATTGGGACTAATGTCCATGTGGGAAGGTTCACTGATGTAGTTGAGGAGGATAACTAAATTAGTAGTGGGTGACTCCAACATATAGAAGTCGGAAAGAGAAATAAGGTGCATTAAATTAGAGTGTTGGGCAATACTAGAAAGGTAGTACCATAGATAAGGGCAGATTAAGAAAGACTATGGGGAATGTAAACACAGGATTACAATGTATGTATGTAAATACATGATGTGTGGTGAATAAGATCGATGACTACAAGTACAAATAATCATGTGAGAATATGTAGTGGCAATAATGGAAATGTGGCTTAAAAATAGAGAGGACAGGGTGCTTAAAGTATTCAGAAAAGCTACAAAAGGAAAGAAGGGGATGGGGTGGCAGCATTGATTCTGGATAACATTGTAGTGTTGAACAAAGGGAAGTCCTTAAGGGGGAAGGACAGAATCCATTTGGTTAGAATGAGAAGTAAAAAGGAGTATGATCACGCAATGGAGGGTATTCTACAGGCCACAAAATAATGAGCAGTAGATAGATGAACAAATCTACAGGAACATCACAGAAAAGTGCAAGAAATAGAATTGTGATACTGGGCAATTTCTGAAATGTGTTCAGGAGAACCTCCATGATCTGTATGCGCTCAGTCCAACAAAAAGGAGGGATGGATCTGATGCTGGGAAAATGTGGGGAGCCAAGTGGACCAAATGTCTGTGGGGGAACATTTGATAAAAGTGATCATAACAAAAGGTTTAAGATTAGTAATGGAAACAGGCAAAGGAAAATATAAAGTAGATCAAGATTGGAAGATGGCTAATTTCAATACAGTGGACCCAACAAGGATATGGAATAAAAGACTGAGGAAGAACTGTAATGGAACAATGGGTGATCTTTAAGGAAAAATGCTTCAGGTAAAAGCTAGGTATATTCCAACAAGGGCAAAAGGTAAGCGAGGCAAAACATAGGACTCCTTGGATAACGAGGGAGACAGAGATTATGATGAATCAAAAAAGAGGGTGTATGATTCATGTCAGGTGAATACTTCAAGTGAGAACCAGGTCAAGTACAATAGCTTGGGGAGGCGAAGAATAAAATAGGTACATAGGAGTATAAAAATAGAATGGCAGTCAACATGAAAGGGGATCCAAAAATCTTCTCCAGTGTGCAAATAGTAAGTGGGTGGAAAGAGGTGGAGTGGGTCCTCTTCGAGACAAAGAAAATGATTTAAACGTAGGGCAAGCTCAGAATACTGGAGTGCTTTATATTGGTGTTTACAGAGGAATGAGACAAAATATTGGTAAAACTGGAGACAGTGAAGACAATGAATAGTGAAAATTGAAAGGGAGTTGATACTAGAAAGGCTGGCTATGCTTAGAGCGGACAGTTCACCTGGCCCGAATGGCTTGCATACCAGGTTGCCTAAAGAAATGGAGATATGGGAAGGGCCCCAGGAGGGAGAGAGAACAATTACATAGATTTGATATATTATCGTCACATGTATTAGTATACAGTAAAAAGTATTGTTTCTTGCACGCTATACAGACAAAGCATACCGCACATAAAGAAGGAAAGGAGAAAGTGCAGAGTGTTAGAAACATAGAAACTAGAAGCAGGAGGCGGCCATTCGGCCCTTTGAGCCTGCTCCGCCATTCATTTTGATCATGGCTGATCATCAAATTCAATATCCTGATTTCCCCCCCCCCACCATATCCCTTGAGCCCCTAGAGCTATATCTAATTTCTTCTTGAAATCAGACATTTTGGCCTCAACTACATTCTGTGGTAGTGAATTCCACACATTGGGTCGAGGCTGTGAGGGTGAGGAGAGGTCTGGTTGGCTGGCTCAAAAGGAATCCCACGGGGAGTCGTGGTTATGTGTACACCACGAGAGGCAGTTAATGGGGGAATCCCATGAAGGGGTCAGCCTGGGTCTCACGATAGTCACCCAGAAGTTAGAAGAGGTATTCTTCTAATTTTTTTCTGAATAAGCATTGGTGTAACACAGAACTATCTGAAGTTTATGATTTAAATCATGTTTTTGGATGGTTCCCAATGCAAGGCAATTGCCCAGAGGAAGTTTGCACCTCTGGACAATTGCCTTGCCAACCCCCACCTGAGAAGTTCTTTGAAGGATTCTCCAGCACATCTCTGGGCTACCTCCCAATTCTGATGCTAGGGAGCACAGAAGTTACGGTCCATTGAATGGTTAGCAAAGCAAATAAGATCTTGAGCTTCATAAATAAAAGCTTCGAATACAAAAGCAGGGAAATTCTGAAACTTTATGAAGCTCTGGTTAGGCCCAACCAGACTGTTGCATCCAGTTTTGGTCACCACACTTTTGGAAGGATACGGGGGTCCTTGAGTGGATGAAGAGATTTACCAGAATGGTTTTGGGGATGGGTGATTTTAGTTACAAAGTTAGATCGGCAAAAATGAGGTTGCTCTCCTTGAAGCAAAGGAGAGTGAGGGGAAGATTTGATGGAGGTGTACAAGATTATGACATGTTTTGGCTAAGGTAGATAGAGAAAAATTGTTCTCATTAGCTCATAGTACAAGGACTAGGAAACAGATTTAAGATTTTGGGCAAGAGATGCAAAGGGAATGTGAGGAAGAATTGCAGAGACTGGTAATGATCTGGCCCAAGAGGTTGGTGAAAGAGGAAACAATCAATTTTGAAAGGAAATTGGTTGGGTATTTCAAGGAGATAAACATGAATGGCTATGGGGATTCTGAACAGCTCTGTAGAGAGGCAGCATGGACCCAAATGGCCTCCTTCTGTGCCGTTAGTGACAATATGACAGTCCGGTTTATTTCAAGTCTAAGTCCCACAAATGAAAAGGCAGCATCTGTTAGTTTGTCTATTTAATTTGAGCTACAGATAAAGTGAATAGCAATCTTTAAAAAAAAGCATAACAAGAATGTCCACTTATCAAAGACTATTAACCAGAAGATGAAGTCTAAATCAAGCTGGAATTGTTAAGCTCAAACTGGAAAAAACAAATTACTTACCTCCTCTGCCATATCCAGCAGGGCTTTATTACTGCTTTCCCATCTGGTACGATACATGGTGGTCTCTTTTTCCAGCTTTTTGATCTTTTTTGTCATCTTATCATAGCAAAGAAGGTAGACGTTTTATAAGTGAGAATGCACACGATTCAATATTTGGAGTACTGCACTTTAAAAATATTAATGTTAAACTGCAAGTGGCGATTTCATGCAAGCAGGCTGTAACAGCAAAAACATTGCAAATATCTTGCTCTAACAGGGTGGGTGCGTGATCTTGTATATTTGGTACTACATTGTGGTAATTACAGTAATAAGGTGATAATTAAATCAACAATTACCTTATTGTGTTGAAGTTTTTGTTTCTAAACATTAGCATGGTGGAAGTTATAAATACAACTTAATGGAAATTTGAATAGAGAGCAATTTACATCCAAGGATGTGCTGGCCTTGGGAAGGGTCACGAGGAGGTTCACAAAAATGACCCTGGGAATGAAAGGATGGGCATACGAAGAGTGTGAGGACTCTGGGTCTGTACTTGATGCAGTTTAAAAGGATGAAATGGGTTCTCATTGAAACTTACAGAATACTGAAAGGCCTGGATAGGGTGGATGTGGAGAAGGCATTTCCATTAGTAGGAGAAACAATCCTTTAGAACCGAGATGAGGGGGAATTTCTTCAGCCAGAGGGTGGTGAATCAGTGGAATTCATTGCCGCAGAATGCTATGGAGGCTGGGTCATTGAGTGTATTTAAGACAGAGATAGATAGGTTCTTGATTGATATGGGGATCGATGGGCCCAATGGCCTGATTCTGCTCTGATACTTTATGGTCTTCTGGAAAATGTGAAGACAAGAATGCTGAAACGACTGAATGCCAATGTTTTTACATCTTCAAGATAATTTCAGTGATCCGAAGGCAATATTTAAGTATTAGCTTCCCAAACAGTTAAGTGGGTAAATGTAATGAATGACAGAGTGTGAAGAACTGTAAGATTTCTACATTCAAATGAAATCTGTGCAAAGTCAGCGGTTCTTAGTTGGTGTGTGATTGAAGATATTACAATTCATCCAAATGCTCTTGGGGCAGGAAAGATGGTTGTTAAAAAAAAAGTTAGTATTTGTATCCTGAAACAGAGGTTAACAACAACTATTTATAGTGCCTTTATCTGATCGAAGACAGAGAGTGCCTTTATCTGATCGAAGTTCTGATCTAAGACAGAGGGTGGTGGTGGATGGAAAATTTTCGGACTGGAGGCAGGTTGCTAGCGGAGTGCCACAGGGATCAGTGCTTGGTCCTCTGCTCTTTGTGATTTTTATTAATGACTTAGAGGAGGGGGCTGAAGGGTGGATCAGTAAATTTGCTGATGACACCAAGATTGGTGGAGTAGTGGATGAGGTGGAGGGCTGTTGTAGGCTGCAAAGAGACATAGATAGGATGCAAAGCTGGGCTGAAAAATGGCAAATGGAGTTTAACCCTGATAAATGTGAGGTGATTCATTTTGGTAGGACTAATTTAAATGTGGATTACAGGGTCAAAGGTAGGGTTCTGAAGAGTGTCGAGGAACAGAGAGATCTTGGGGTCCATATCCACAGATCTCTAAAGGTTGCCACTCAAGTGGATAGAGCTGTGAAGAAGGCCTATAGTGTGTTAGCTTTTATTAACAGGGGGTTGGAGTTTAAGAGCCGTGGGGTTATGCTGCAACTGTCCTTGGTGAGACCACATTTGGACTATTGTGTGCAGTTCTGGTCACCTCACTATAAGAAGGATGTGGAAGCGCTGGAAAGAGTGCAGAGGAGATTTACCAGGATGCTGCCTGGTTTGGAGGGTAGGTCTTATGAGGAAAGGTTGAGGGAGCTTGGGCTGTTCTCTCTGGAGCGCAGGAGGCTGAGGGGAGACTTAATAGAGGTTTATAAAATGATGAAGGGGATAGATAGAGTGAACGTTCAAAGACTATTTCCTCGGGTGGATGGAGCTATTACAAGGGGGCATAACTATAGGGTTCATGGTGGGAGATATAGGAAGGATATCAGAGGTAGGTTCTTTACGCAGAGAGTGGTTGGGGTGTGGAATGGACTGCCTGCAGTGATAGTGGAGTCAGACACTTTAGGAACATTTAAGCGGTTATTGGATAGGCACATGGAGCACACCAGGATGATAGGGAGTGGGATAGCTTGTATTAAAGATGCAGGCTGTTATACTTTCAGAAATGACAGGGAAATTAGCATAGGCTAGATAGGTCCGGTGGCTCCTTACAATATGTAAAATACTGCACAACAGCAAACTTTACCTTTTCCATCTCTTGTCTGAAGGTTGTAAAAACTTCATTACTTTTTGAAAGTGTAGTTTGGAATTCTTCAAACTTTCCAGTATATAGTGCCAGCTGATAAAATACATAGCAATGAAAAAATATACAAGCAAAGTCATTGAACTAGGTTGTGTTGTCCCAAGTAGAATAAGTTCTCAGATCCTCCTCTTTGCATGGGAATATTCTTGAGAATGTCTCAGCAGTTCCTCAACCATAACTTCAATTTACTTAAACATTTAAAAAGAAAACTTAGACATGCACATTTAATTAACCTTGGTAGAGAAAACATGCAACATGTCCAACAAAATCTGAAAGAATGGATACAATTATTTACTCTTTACTGCTGGGATCACTTTGGGACCAGTGACCATAATTCTATTAGTTTTAAGATAACTATGGAGAATGATAGGTCTGTCCCAAAAGTTAATATTCTAAATTGGGGCAAGGCCAATTTTGATGGTATCAGGCAGGAACTTTCAAAAGTCAATTGGGGGAGTCTGTGGGAAGGAAAGGGGACGTCTGGTAAGTGGCATGCTTTCAAAAGTGTGTTAACCAGGGTTCAGGGTAAACACATTCCTCTTAGAGTGAAGGACAAGGCTAGCAGAAGTCGGGAACCCTGGATGACTCAAGATATTGAGGCCCTGGTCAAGAAGAAAGAGGCACATGACGTGCATAGGCAGCTGGGATCAAGTGAATTTCTTGAAGAGTATAGGGGGTATATGGATTCATGAGGGGAAAGTCGTGCTTGACGAACATGTTGGATTTTTATGAAGATGTGACTAGGGCGGTTGATGGAGGAGAACCGGTGGATGCGGTGTTTTTGGATTTCCAAAAGGCGTTTGATAAGGTGCCCCATAAAAGGCTGCTGAAGAAGATTAGGGCACACGGAGTTGGGGGTAGTGTGTTAAAGTGGATTGGGGACTGGCTATCCGACAGGAAGCAAAGAGTCGGAATAAATGGGTGTTTTTCCGGTTGGAGGAAGGTAACTAGTGGCGTGCCGCAGGGATCGGTACTCGGGCCGCAACTGTTTACCATTTATATAGATGATCTGGAGGAGGGGACGGAGTGTAGGGTAACGAAGTTTGCAGACGACACAAAGATAAGTGGAAAAGTGAATCGTGTGGAGGACGGAGAAGATCTGCAGAGAGATTTGGACAGGCTGAGTGAGTGGGCGAGGATATGGCAAATGGAGTATAACGTTGATAAATGCGAGGTTATACACTTTGGAGGAAATAATAACAAATGGGATTACTATCTCAATGGAAACAAATTAAAACATGCTACCGTGCAAAGGGACCTGGGGGTCCTTGTGCATGAGACGCAAAAGCCCAGTCTGCAGGTACAACAGGTGATCAAGAAGGCAAATGGGATGTTGGCCTATATTGCGAGGGGGATAGAATATAAAAGCAGGGATGTCTTGATGCACCTGTACAGGGCATTGGTGAGGCCGCAGCTGGAATACTGTGTGCAGTATTGGTCCCCTTATATGAGGAAGGATATATTGGCATTGGAGGGAGTGCAGAGAAGGTTCACCAGGTTGATACCGGAGATGAGGGGTTTGGATTATGAGGAGAGGCTGAGGAGATTGGGTTTGTACTCGTTGGAGTTTAGAAGGATGAGGGGGGATCTTATGGAGACTTATAAGATAATGCGGGGGCTGGATAGGGTGGAGGCGGAGAGATTCTTTCCACTTAGTAAGGAAGATAAAACTAGAGGACACAGCCTCAAAATAAAGGGGGGTCGGTTTAAGACAGAGTTGAGGAGGAACTTCTTCTCCCAGAGGGTGGTGAATCTCTGGAATTCTCTGCCCACTGAGGTGGTGGAGGCTACCTCGCTGAATATGTTTAAAGCGCGGATGGATGGATTCCTGATCGGTAAGGGAATTAAGGGTTATGGGGATCAGGCGGGTAAGTGGTACTGATCCACGTCAGATCAGCCATGATCTTATTGAATGGCGGGGCAGGCTCGAGGGGCTAGATGGCCTACTCCTGCTCCTATTTCTTATGTTCTTATGTTCTTATAGGAGTAGAGTTAAGAGAGAAATCAGGAGGGCAAAAAGGGGACACAAAATTGTTTTAGCAGATAAGGCAAAGGAGAATCCAAAGAGCTTCTACAAATACATAAAGGGCAAAAGAGTAACAAGGGAGAGAGGAGGGCCTCTTAAGGATCAACAAGGTCATCTATGTGCGGATCCACAAGAGATGGGTGAGATCCTAAATGAATATTTCTCATCAGTATTTACTGTTGAGAAAAGCATGGATGTTAGGGAACTTGGGGAATTAAATATTGATGTCTTGAGGAGTGTACATATTACAGAGAAGGAGGTGCTGGAAGTCTTAAAGTGCATCAAGGTAGATAAATCTGCGGGACCGGATGAGGTATATCCCAGCACGTTGTGGGAGGCTAGTGAGGAAATTGCGGGTCCTCGAGCTGAGATATTTGAATCATCGATAGTCACGGGTGAGGTGCCTGAAGATTGGAGAGTGGCAAATGTTGTGCTTTTGTTTAAAAAGGGCTGCAGGGAAAAGCCTGGGAACTACAGGCCGGTGAGCCTCACATCTGCGGTGGGTAAATTGTTGGAAGGTATTTTGAGAGACAGGATCTACAGGCATTTAGAAATGCAAGGGCTGATTAGGGACAGTCAGCATGGCTTTGTGAGTGGAAAATCATGTCTCACAAATGTAATTGAGTTTTTTGAAGGGGTAACCAAGGATGTAGATGAGGGCAGTGCAGTTGATATTGTCTACATGGACTTTAGCAAGGCCTTTGACAAGGTACCGCATGGTAGGTTGTTGTATAAAGTTAAATCTCACGTGGTCCAAGGTGCGGTATCTAAATGGATACAAAACTGGCTTCTTAACAGAAGCCAGAGGGTGGTTGAAGAAAGTTGTTTTTCAAACTGGAGGCCTGTGACCAGCGGTGTGCCTCAGAGATCAGTGCTGGGCCCACTGTTATTTGTCATTTATATTAATGATTTGGATGAGAATATAGGAGGCATGGTTAGTAAGTTTGCAGATGACACCAAGATTGGTGGCATGGTGGACAGTGAGGAAGGTTATCTCCAATTGCAGCGGGATCTTGATCAATTGGGCCAGTGGGCTGATGAATGGCAGATGGAGTTTAATTTAGACAAATGCGAGGTAATGCATTTTGGTAGATTGAACCAGGGCAGGACTTACTCAGTTAATGGTAGAGCGTTGGGGAGAGTTGCAGAACAAAGAGATCTAGGGGTACATGTTCATAGCTCCTTGAAAGTGGAGTCGCAGGTGGACAGAGTGATGAAGAAGGCATTCGGCATGCTTGGTTTCATCGGTCAGAACACTGAATACAGGAGTTGGGATGTCTTGTTGAAGTTGTACAAGACATTGGTAAGGCCACAGTTGGAATACTGTGTGCAATTCTGGTCACCCTATTATAGAAAGGATATTATTAAACTAGAAAGAGTGCAGAAAAGATTTACTAGGATGCTACCGGGACTTGTTGGATTGAGATATAAGGAGAGGCTGAATAGACTGGGACTTTTTTCGCTGGAGTGTAGGAGGCTGAGGGGTGACCTTATCGAGGTCTATAAAATAATGAGGGGCATAGACAAGGTAGATAGTTAATATCTTTTCCCAAAGGTATGGGAGCCTAAAACTAGAGGACATAGGGTTAAGAGATACAAAAGTGTCCAGAGGGGCAATTTTTTCACAGAGGGTGGTGAGTGTCTGGAACAAGCTGCCAGAGGTAGTAGAAGAGGCGGGTACAACTTTATCTTTTAAAAAGCATTTAGATAGTTACATGGATAAGATGGGTATAGAGAGATATGGGCCAAATGTGGGCAATTGGGATTAGCTTAGGGGTTTAAAAAAAATAAGGGCAGCATGAACAAGTTGGGCCGAAGGGCCTGTTTCCATGCTGTAAACCTCTGACTCTATGGTAGTGGGGGAGGATGTGCTGCAAAGAGGGGCAGGAAGAAGTTTGGAGAAATACATCTTTTGGTGCCAGAACATGTATAGTTAATTGTTTTTTCACATTGGCAGTATAACGGAGTGTTCCTGTGCACATGCACAAACTCTTGAGTATCACTGTTTTCACTTGAGGGTTGAATCGAGAGTTGAATCGAGTCAGGGAAAATTTAAGAAATAATGATGACATTATAGAAAAACAGAGAAACACAGAAAATAGGAGGAGTAGGCCATTCGGCCCTTCGAGACTGCACCACTATTGAATATGATCATGGCTGATCATGCAGTTTCAGTATCCCACTCCCACTTTCCATACCCCTTGATCGCTTTAGCCACAAAGGCCACATCCAGCTCCTTCTCTAATGAACTGGCCCCAACAGTTTTCTGTGGTAGAGAATTCCACTGTTCACAACTCTCTGAGTGAAGAAGTTCTTCCTCATCTCCGTCCTGAATGACTTACCCCTTAATCTTAGATTGTGACCCTTAATTCTGGACTTTCCCAACATTGGGAACATTCTTCCCACATCTAGCCTGTCCAGTCCCATTAGGATTTTGTGTTTATATTATCATAAAGTTCATGTTAGATATGGAAAAGGACAAAAGCAATTGAGTAAAACTACTTAATCAGAGGAGGGTCAATTTCAGTGTGGTGGCACAGGCAAATTGGAATCAATGATTAGCAGGCAAAATCGTAATGGTAAAATGGGCTGCCTCTTGGGGTACAGATCGGCACTTCTTTGGATGTGAAAGAGACTCCAGGATGTTATGTTGCCTCCCTGGTGCCATGTCCAGGATGTCTCTGAACAGGCAGAAAGCATTCTGAAGGGAGGGTGAACAGCCAGAGTTTATGGTACATATTGGTATCAACGACACAGGTAGGAAGAGTGATGAGGTCCTGCAGCAGCAGTTTAGGGAGTTAAGTTAAAAAGCAGGACCTCTAGGGTTGTAATCTCAGGATTACTCCCTGTGCCACGTGCCAGTGAGGCTAGAAATAGGAAGATAGTGCAGCTCAACACGTGGCTAAACAGCTGGTGTAGAAGGGAGGGTTTCAGATATCTGGACCATTGGGATCTCTTCCAGAGCAGGTGGGACTTGTACAAGGAGGACTGGTTGCATCTAAACTGGAGGGGCATAAATATTCTGGCCGGGAGGTTTGCTAATGTCATGCAGGAGGATCTAAACTAGTTTGGCAGGGGTGTGGGAACCAAAGCAAAGGTGAATTAACTGAAAGGGAACCAGAGAGAAGGGCCAGTAAGACTCTGAGAAAGAGCAGGCAGAATGTGGTTGCTGATCAAAGAGGGTCTGGTGGGCTCAAGTGCATGTGAGATCTTGAGATGGATCGAAAGCTGGTTAGCAGATAGGAAGCAAAGAGTTGGCATATATGGGTCTTTTTCTGATTGGCCATCAGTGACTAGTGGGTTAATGCAGGGATCAGTGCTAGGACCCCAACTGTTCTCACTATATACTAATGATTTGGAAGAGGGAACTAAATGATACAAAGTAGGGTGGGAGGGTGAGCTGTGAGGAGGATGTGGAGATGCTTCAGCATGATTTGAACAAGCTGAGTGGGCATATGCATGGTAGATGCAGTATACTATGGATAAATGTGTGGTTATACACATTGGTAGCAGAAATAGGAAAGCAGTTTATTATTTAAATGTATGTAAATTGAGAGAGGTGGATACTCAGCAAGACCTTGGTGTCCTCGTGCATCAATCGCTGAAAGTAAGTGTGCAGGTACAGCAGACAGTAATGAAGGTAAATGGAATGTTGGCCTTCATAGAGAGGGGATTGGAGTATAGGGCGAGGAGTGTTTTACTGCAATTGTACAGCACATTGCTGAGGCCACACCTGGAGTATTGTTGCAGTTTTGGTCTCCTTATCTGAGGAACAAAGAACAAGAACAAAGAACAATACAGCACAGGAACAGGCCCTTCGGCCCTCCAAGCCCACGCCGCTCCCTGGTCCAAACTAGACCATTCTTTTGTATCCCTCCATTCCCACTCCGTTCATATGGCTATCTAGATAAGTCTTAAACGTTCCCAGTGTGTCCGCCTCCACCACCTTGCCTGGCAGCGCATTCCAGGCCCCCACCACCCTCTGTGTAAAATACGTCCTTCTGATATCTGTGTTAAACTTCCCCCCCTTCACCTTGAACCTATGACCCCTCGTGAACGTCACCACCGACCTGAGGAAAAGCTTCCCACCGTTCACCCTATCTATGCCTTTCATAATTTTATATACCTCTATTAAGTCTCCCCTCATCCTCCGTCTTTCCAGGGAGAACAACCCCAGTTTACCCAATCTCTCCTCATAACTAAGCCCCTCCATACCAGGCAACATCCTGGTAAACCTCCTCTGTACTCTCTCCAAAGCCTCCACGTCCTTCTGGTAGTGTGGCGACCAGAACTGGACGCAGTATTCCAAATGCGGCCGAACCAATGTTCTATACATCTGCAACATCAGACCCCAACTTTTATACTCTATGCCCCGTCCTATAAAGGCAAGCATGCCATATGCCTTCTTCACCACCTTCTCCACCTGTGACGTCACCTTCAAGGATCTGTGGACTTGCACACCCAGGAAGGATGTCCTTGCTATAGAGGGAGTACAGCGAAGATTTACCAGGCTGATCCTGCGATGGCAGGTCTGTCACATAAGAGACCAAGTCGGTTAGGACTGTATTCATTGGAGTTTAGCAACATAGAAGATAGGAGTGGGAGGAGGCCATTCAGCTCTTCGAGCCTGCTCTACCATTCATCACAATCATGGCTGATCGTACAACTCAATAGCCTAATCCTGCTTTCTACCCATAACCTTTGATCCCATTCACCCCAAGTGCTATATCCAGCCGACTCTTGAATATATTCAATGTTTAGGCATCAACTACTTCCTGAGGTAATGAATTCCACAGGCTCACCACTCTTTGGGTGAAGAAATGTCTCGCAATCTCCGTCCTAAATGGTCTACCCCGAATCCTCAGACTGTGACCCCTGGTTCTAGACACAACCACCATCAGGAACATCCTCCCTGCATCTACCCTGTCTAGTCCTGTTAGAATTTTATAAGTCTCTATGAGATCCCCCCATCTGAACTCCAGCGAAAACAACCCTAACCTAGTCATTCTCGCCTCATACATCAGTCCCACCATCCCCGGAATCAGCCTGGTAAACCTTCACTGCACTCCCTCGAGAGCAAGATCATCCTTCCTCAGAAAAGGAGACCAAAACTGGACGTAATACTCTCGGTGTGGCCTCACCAAGACCCTGTATAATTGCAATAACAGTAAGTAGTCTAACACCACCAGGTTAAAGTCCAACAGGTTTATTTGGGAGCAAAAGCCACTAGCTTTCGGAACAGGCTGTTCCTTCATCAGACGGGTGGGAGTTCTGATCACAAACAGGGCACAAATCGACAGTTCCGACGCGCCACAGCGAAAAACCGCACCGACCTCCTCAGATGACAAACACGGGACATGGTGGACAGAGTACCCTTCGTCGTCCAGTACTTGCCCGGAGCGGAGAAGCTACAACATCTCCTCCGGAGCCTTCAACATGTCATTGATGAAGACGAACATCTCGCCAAGACCATCCCCACACCCCCACTTCTTGCCTTCAAACAACCGCACAACCTCAAACAGACCATTGTCCACAGCAAACTACCCAGCCTTCAGGAGAACAGTGACCACGGCACCACACAACCCTGCCACAGCAACCTCTGCAAGACATGCCGGATCATCGACACGGATGCCATCATCTCACGCGAGAACACCATCCACCAGGTACACAGTACATACTCTTGCAACTCGGCCAACGTTGTCTACCTGTTACGCTGCAGGACAGGATGTCCCGAGGCATGGTACATTGGGGAAACCATGCAGATGCTACGACAACGGATGAATGAACACCGCTCAACAATCATCAGGCAAGACTGTTCTCTTCCTGTTGGGGAGCACTTCAGCAGTCACAGGCATTCAGCCTCTGATCTCCAGGTAAGTGTTCTCCAAGGCAGCCTTCACGACACACGACAGCGCAGAGACGCTGAGCAGAGACTGATAGCCAGGTTCCGCACACATGAGGACGGCCTCAATCAGGATATTGGGTTCATGTCACACTATCTGTAACCCCCACAACTTGCCTGGACTTGCAAAATCTGACTAGCTGTCCTGTCTGGAGACAATGCACATCTCTTTAACCTGTGCTTAATGCTCCCTCCACTCACATTGTCTGTACCTTTAAGACTTGATTAGCTGTAAAGACTCACATTCCAATCATTATTCATGTAAATTGAGTTTGTGTCTTTGTGCCCTGTTTGTGATCAGAACTCCCACCCGTCTGATGAAGGAACAGCCTGCTCCGAAAGCTAGTGGCTTTTGCTACCAAATAAACCTGTTGGACTTTAACCTGGTGTTGTTAGACTTCATACTGTGTTTACCCCAGTCCAACGCCGGCATCTCCACATCATAATTGCAACAACACATCCCTGTTCCTGTACTCAAAATCTTTCGCAATGAAAGCCAACATGCCATTTGCCTTCATCGCCTGCTGCACCTGCATGCTTACCTTCAGCGACAAGGACACCCAGGTCCCGCTGCACACTCCCCTCTCCCAATTTACAGCACAGTAATAACCTGCCTTCTTGTTTTTACTTCCAAAGTGAATAACCTCACATTTATCCAAATTATACTGTATCTACTATTGATTAGCCCATGCACACAACCTGTCCAGATCATTCTGAAGGATCTCTGCATCCTCGTCCTGGAAAATTGGGCGGAGAAATGGCAGATGGAATTTAATCCGGATAAATGCGAAGTGATGCATTTTGGAAGAACTAATGTAGGGGGGAGTTATACAATAAACGGCAGAGCCATCAAGAGTATAGAAACACAGAGGGACCTAGGTGTGCAAGTCCACAAATCCTTGAAGGTGGCAGCACAGGTGGAGAAGGTGGTGAAGAAGGCATATGGTATGCTTGCCTTTCTAGGACGGGGTATAGAGTATAAAAGCTGGAGTCTGATGTTGTAGCTGTATAGAACGCTGGTTAGGCCACATTTGGAGTACTGCGATCAGTTCTGGTCGCCGCACCACCAAAAGGACGTGGAGGCTTTAGAGAGAGTGCAGAGAAGGTTTACCAGGATGTTGCCTGGTATGGAGGGTCTAAGCTATGAGGAGAGATTGGGTAAACTGGGCTTGTTCTCCCTGGAAAGACTGAGAATGAGGGGAGACCTAATAGAGGTGTACAAAATTATGAAGGGTATAGATAGGGTGAACGGTGGTAAGCTTTTTCCCAGGTCGGAGATGACGATCACGAGGGGTCACGGGCTCAAGGTGAGAGGGGCGAGGTATAATTCAGATATCAGAGGGATGTTTTTTACACAGAGTGGTGGGGGCCTGGAATGCGCTGCCAAGTAGGGTGGTGGAGGCAGACACGCTGGCATCGTTTAAGACTTACCTGGATAGTCACATGAGCAGTCTGGGAATGGAGGGATACAAACGAATGGTCTAGTTGGACCAAGGAGCAGCACAGGCTTGGAGGGCCGAAGGGCCTGTTTCCTGTGCTGTACTGTTCTTTGTTCTTTTGTTTGTCACAGTTCACTCTCCCACCCAACTTGGTATCATCTGCAAACTTTGAGATGTTACATTTTGTTCCCTCATCCAAATATTGTGAATAGCTGGGGTCCCAGCACCGATCCCTGTGGCACCTCACTAGTTACTGCCAATTTGAAAAGCACCCATTAATTCCGACTGTTTGTTTCCCCTCTGCCAACCAGTTTTAAAAAATCCATCTCAATACACTTCCCCCAATCCCATGCGCTTTAATCTTGCACGATAATCTCTTATGCAGGTGTTTGTCAAATGCTTTCTGAAAGTCCAAATATACCACATTGGTCCCCCCTTGTCAACTCTACTGGTCACATTTTCAAAGAATTCCAACAGATTTGTCAAGCATGATTTCCCCTTCATAAATCCATGCTGACTCTGATAAGTAAGAAGTTTAACAACACCAGGTTAAAGTCCAACAGGTTTATTTGGTAGCAAAAGCCACACAAGCTTTCGAGGCTCGAAGCCCCTTCTTCAGGTGAGTGGGAATTCTGTTCACAAACAGAATTTATAAAGACACAGACTCAATTTACATGAATAATGGTTGGAATGCGAATACTTACAACTAATCCAGTCTTTAAGAAACAAAACAATGGGAGTGGAGAGAGCATCAAGACAGGCTAAAAAGATGTGTATTGTCTCCAGACAAGACAGCCAGTGAAATTCTGCAGGTCCACGCAACTGTGGGAGTTACAGATATTGTGACATGAACCCAATATCCCGGTTGAGGCCGTCCTTGTGTGTGCGGAACTTGGCTATCAGTTTCTGCTCAGCGACTCTGCGCTGTCGTGTGTCGCGAAGGCCGCCTTGGAGAACGCTTACCCGAATATCAGAGGCCGAATGCCCGTGACCGCTGAAGTGCTCCCCAACAGGAAGAGAACAGTCTTGCCTGGTGATTGTCGAGCGGTGTTCATTCATCCGTTGTCGCAGCGTCTGCATAGTTTCCCCAATGTACCATGCCTCGGGACATCCTTTATTCTTGGACACGCGCATCTCCATTAAGGACGGTCACCTCAGCACCTCACTGTACCGCAAGCCCACGGATAACCTCACGATGCTCCACTACTCCAGCTTCCACCCTAAACACGTTAAAGAAGCCATTCCCTACGGACAAGCCCTCCGTATACACAGGATCTGCTCGGATGAGGAGGATCGCAACAGACACCTCCAGACGCTGAAAGATGCCCTCATGAGAACAGGATATGGCGCTAGACTCATTGATCAACAGTTCCAACGCGCCACAGCGAAAAACCGCACCGACCTCCTCAGAAGACAAACACGGGACACAGTGGACAGAGTACCCTTCGTCGTCCAGTACTTCCCCGGAGCGGAGAAGCTACGGCATCTCCTCCGGAGCCTTCAACATGTCATTGATGAAGACGAACATCTCGCCAAGGCCATCCCCACACCCCCACTTCTTGCCTTCAAACAACCGCACAACCTCAAACAGACCATTGTCCGCAGCAAACTACCCAGCCTTCAGGAGAACAGTGACCAAGACACCACACAACCCTGCCACAGCAACCTCTGCAAGACGTGCCGGATCATCGACACAGATGCCATCATCTCACGTGAGAACACCATCCACCAGGTACACGGTACATACTCTTGCAACTCGGCCAACGTTGTCTACCTGATACGCTGGAAGAAAGGATGTCCCGAGGCATGGTACATTGGGGAAACTATGCAGACGCTGCGACAACGGATGAATGAACACCGCTCGACAATCACCAGGCAAGACTGTTCTCTTCCTGTTGGGGAGCACTTCAGCGGTCACGGGCATTCGGCCTCTGATATTCGGGTAAGCGTTCTCCAAGGCGGCCTTCGCGACACACGACAGCGCAGAGTCGCTGAGCAGAAACTGATAGCCAAGTTCCGCACACACAAGGACGGCCTCAACCGGGATATTGGGTTCATGTCACAATATCTGTAACTCCCACAGTTGCGTGGACCTGCAGAGTTTCACTGGTTGTCTTGTCTGGAGACAATACACATCTTTTTAGCCTGTCTTGATGCTCTCTCCACTCCCATTGTTTTGTTTCTTAAAGACTGGATTAGTTGTAAGTATTCGCATTCCAACCATTATTCATGTAAATTGAGTCTGTGTCTTTATAAATTCTGTTTGTGAACAGAATTCCCACTCACCTGAAGAAGGGGCTTAGAGCCTCGAAAGCTAGTGGCTTTTGCTACCAAATAAACCTGTTGGACTTTAACCTGGTGTTGTTAAACTTCTTACTGTGTTTACCCCAGTCCAACGCCGGCATCTCCACATCATGACTCTGATAAGTAGCAGGGGTCTGACAGAGAGAGCGAGCTGTCAGCCTCTGCTACTGCAGGAAGCCTCATCTAGCTACACTACGCTCCCCCCCCCCCCCCCCCCCCCCCCACCCCAAACAATAGCCGGGTCTCTCAACCCAAGGCATGGTCCCTCCCGCACTCACTGCAGGCCCCTCCCGCACTCACCGCAGGCCCCTCCCCCTCCCTCCCACGCCGACCGCGGCCAGGCCCCCTCCATCCCGGGCCGACCGCCGCCCCCATTCGCTGCCAGTTAGGCACTGCCCAAGGTGCATCCCTGCCCTGCACTTGGCCTCCCAGGGGGGCCTTAATGGCGTTCAGTTCCAGTGGCGAGGCCAACATGACTGTTCCCCATTCATGGTGTTTTCCTTGCTGGAGAGAACCTCTCCCAGTGAGGCCATAAAGGCAAGTGAACCGGGATGATTGAGCGCCGCGCTCGCTAAACACTTATAAAGCACCATTTAAATAAATCAGCCTCTCGCCCATTTCCGATGAGAGGCTGACTGCGCTGGAAATCTGGGTGTCATAAAATCGCACTGGTTGCGAAAACTGGCACCATTTGTGCGAGCCACGTTACGCCCAGTTTTAGTCATTTTCCCGCCACAAACGGGTGTAAAATGGCAGTAAAATTCCACCCAATGTTCCCGATGATGAGGATGTCCAGAACTAGGGGTCATAGTTTGAGGATAAGGGGTAAATGTTTTAGGACTGAGGTGAGGAGAAATCTTTTCACCCAAAGTGGTGAACGTGTGGAATTCACGACCACAGAATGTAGTTGAGGCCAAAACGTTGAGAGATTTCGAGAAGAAATTGGATATAGCTCTTGGGGCTAAAGGGATCAAGGGATATGGGAGGTACAAAAGGCGGGTAACTACAGGCCGGTTAGCTTAACATCTGTAGTTGGGAAATTGCTGGAATCCATCATTAAAGAATAGCAGGACACCTGGAAAAAAATGGTTCGATCAAGCAGACGCAGCATGGATTCATGAAGGGAAAGTCGTGTTTGACGAATTTACTGGATTTTTATGAAGATGTAACTTGTGCGGTTGACAGAGGGGAACCGGTGGATGTGGTGTTTTTGGATTTCCAGAAGGCGTTTGATAAGGTGCCTCACAAAAGGTTGCTGCAGAATATTAGGGTACACGGAGTTGGGGGTAAAGTGTTAGTGTGGATTGAGGATTGGCTATCTAACAGGAAGCAGAGAGTTGAAATAAATGGGTGCTTTTCTGGTTGGCAGTTGGTGACTAGTGGCGTGCCGCAGGGATCGGTGCTGGGGCCTCAACTGTTTACCATATACATAGACGATCTGGAGGAGGGGACCGAGTGTAGGGTAACAAAGTTTGCGGATGATACAAAGATGAGTGGGAAAGCGAATTGCGTGGAGGATGCGGAAAGTCTGCAGAGAGATTTGGATAGGCAAAGTGAGTGGGCGAGGATCTGGCAGATGGAGTATAACGTTGACAAGTGTGAGGTTATCCACTTTGGAAGGAATAATAGTAAAATGGACTATTATTTAAATGGTGAAAAATTACAACATGCTACTGTGCAGAGCGACCTGGGGGTCCTTGTGCATGAATCAGAAAAACTCAGTTTGCAGGTACAGCAGGTAATCAAGGCGGCAAATGGAATGTTGGCCTTTATCGCGAAGGAGATGGAGTATAAAAGCAGGGAGGTCTTGCTGCAATTGTACAAGGTACTGGTGAGGCCGCAACTGGAGTACTGTGTGAAGGTTCACCAGGTTGATACCGGAGATGAGCGGGTTAGCTTATGTGGAAAGATTGAGTAGATTGGGCCTGTACTCGTTGGAGTTTAGAAGGCTGAGGGGAGATCTTATAGAGACATATAAGATAATGAAGGGGCTAGACAGGGTAGAGGCAGAGAGATTCTTTCCACTTAGAAAGGAAACAGGAACTAGAGGACACAGCCTCAAAATAAGGGGGTCAGTTTAGGACAGAGTTGAGGGGGAACTTCTTCTCTCAGAGGGTAGTGAATCTCTGGAATTCTCTGCCCATTGAAGCAGTGGAGGCTACCTCGTCAAATATGTTTAAGTCACATGTTGATAGATTTCTGATCAATAAGGGAATTAAGGGTTACGGGGAATGGGCGGGTAAGTGGAACTAAACCACTATCAGATCAGCCATGATCTTATTGAATGGTGGGGCGGGCTCGAGGGGCTAGATGGCCTACTCCTGCTCTTATTTCTTATGTTCCTTATGGGAGGGAAGGTGGGATCTGGATATTAATTTTGATGATCATAATGAATGGCGGAGCAGGCTTGAAGAGTCAAAACTCCTGCTTCTATTTTCAATGGTAAGAATTTTGAAGGATAAGCACCAATGCATTCACTATCTCTCCAGCCTCCTCCTTCAACACTCTTGAAGAAGCTAGTCTGGTCCAGGAGATTTCACTTTGCAGGTATTACTTCTTTACTACTTTCTTTGAGTTGCTCATGTCCCTTGGCTGTCTAGCATTTCTGGGAGATTTTCCGTATGATAGACACAAAGTAACACCTTTCAATAAATATTCTGCTCTCCTGCTGCCATGGCCAAAGTGAATAAGTTCACACTTCTCTGCAGTATGTCCTGGCTGCCATCTCCGCAAGCAAATAGCAGGAGAATAAAAACAACAGGTGTTAAACACAGGATCCAATTTTCCTATTCTCCATTACGTATTCAGTGAAAGCATTGATGCACACGGAATGTTTCCATCATATACCAAAAGTGTTACATCAACCGAGTTATTCACTTTTATTGTGGTGAAAACCAACCATTTTGATTGGCAACATGACAACTACATGATTGAGTTTGGAGATTCTGGTTTATTTTTTCCAATAAAATCATCAATTCAAGGTTCAAATGTCTTGTTGCACCAAATGAAATGTCAACGGTGATTTTTGCGTCTAATGCATCAATTAGCCACTAATCAATCAGCTAAATGCTGACAAAATGCAGTGTGGACATAGACGTCCATCAGTGCTACAATGGTTGAATGACCAGTCCAGCAGTCTTGCATGGAGTTCATAGAGTCATAGAAACAGGCCCTTCGGCCCAAAGTTTTAGCACTAAGCTAGTCCCAATTGCCCGCATTTGGCCCATATCCCTCTATACCCATCTTACTCATGTAACTATCTAAATGCTTTTTAAAAGACAAAATTGTACCCGCCTCTACTATTGCCTCTGGCAGCTCGTTCCAGACACTCACTACCCTCTGCGTGAAAGAATTCCCCTGCTAGACCCGTTCGTATCTCTCACCTCTCACAAACCTATGCCCTCTAGTTTTAGACTCATCTACCTTTGGGAAAAGATATTGATGAGCTGATTTATGCCCCTCATTATTTTATAGACCTCTAAGATCACCCCTAAGCCTCCTATGCTCCAGGGAAAAAAGTCCCAGTCTATCCAGCCTTTCCTTATAACTCAAACCATCAAGTGATTTTGATTTGATTTATTGTCATATGTTTCAGCATCCAGTGAAAAGTATTGTTTCTTGCGCGCTATACAGACAAAGTATATCGTTCATAGAGAAGGAAACGAGAGTGTGCAGAATGTAGTGTTATAGTCATAACGACAGTGTGGAGAAAGATCAACTTAATGCAAGGTAGGTCCATTCAAAAGTCTGATGGCAGCTGGGAAGAAGCTGTTCTTGAGTCGGTTGGCCATGGCCTCAGACTTTTGTATCTTTTTCCCGATGGAAGAAGGTGGAAAAGAGAATGTCCGGGGTGCGTGGGGTCCTTAATTATGCTGGCTGCTTTGCTGAGGCAGCGGGAAGTGTAGACAGAGTTAATGGATGGGAAGCTGGTTTGCGTGATGGATTGGGTTACATTCACGACCTTTTGTAGTTTCTTGTGGTCTTGGGCAGAGCAGGAGCCAAACCAAGCTGTGATACAACCAATAAGAATGCTTTCTAAGGTGTATCTGTAAAGTTAGTGCGAGTCTTAGCTGACATGCCAAATTTCCTTAGTCTTCTGAGAAAGTAGAGGCGTTGGTGGGGCTTTCTTAACTATAGTGTCGGCATGGGGGGACCAGGACAGGTTGTTGATGATCTGGACACCTAAAAACTTGATGCTCTCGACCCTTTCTACTTCGTCCCCGTTGATGTAGGCAGGGGCATGTTCTCCACCACGCTCCCTGAAGTCGATGACAATCTCCCTCGTTTTGTTGACATTGAGGGAGAGATTATTTTCGCCGGTAGCATCCTAGTAAATCTTTTCTGCACTTTTTCTAGCTTAATAATATCCTTTGTATAATACTTCTTAACAAATGCATCAGTTGATGGCTCAGAATACATATTTGGAACTGGGCACGTGATCATACTTTTACAACTACTAATTTTAATCTTTTACACCACATGTTTACTCATTTGATACAGTAGGATAATCTAATATTTTCTCTGCAGTTTCCCTATCTTTTAAGTGCAAATAAAAACATATTTAGCCATGTATAAAATAATCAACAAATATCATACCTGCTGTTTCAGATGAACTTCCTGTTGTTTCATGAGCTCACACATCCTCTGGCTTTCTACTGTCTCCTTTAACAACTGAAACCAGACAAGAGACTGAATCAAACTTCAAATCCACATGAACCTTTGACGCCTGTTCTCTGGTAAAATTTTAATCATATTCTGCTTTTGCCATTTGGTATATTTCCCATCTTCACTTCATGTCCAAGGTCTGCAGCTTGAGCACACGCGAACACACAATACACTGACCACCAAATGTGGTTGGAGCACAAAGAGTATTGGCCACCCTTTCCTTTACCCAAACAGGCTACGGCGCCAGGATCCTCCGAGTAGTACAAATAATCCCATCTAATTAAACCTTTCAGTTCAAAAATGGGTGCAAGGCTAAAGCCAGCAAGTACAGACCAGTCAGTTTGACTTCAGTGGTAGGGAAACTTCTGGAAACTATTGTTTGGGACAAAATCACTAGTCACTTAGATAATAAGGAAATGAAGAAATGTGGAAATAAGTCCAAAGATGTACAGGGTAGGGGGATTGGGCGTGCTAAATTGCCCCTTAGTGTCCAAAGATGTGTTGGTTAGGTGGATTAGCCATGGTAAATATGTGGTGTTATGGGGATAAATTGGGGGGGGGGGGTCCTGGGTAAGATGCTCTGTCAGAGAGTTGGTGCAGACTTGATGGGCCAAATGGCCTCCTTGTGCATTGTAGGGATTCTATAAAAAACCAGCACGGATTCATTAGCATGTTTAACTAAGTCACTGGAGTTTTTTTTGAGGTGGTAACAGAGAAATTTAATAAGGCCAATGCTGTTGATGTGGTATATGTGGATTTTCAAAAGGCGTTTCACACAGTACCACACAGACTTGTGAGCAAAATTCCAGCTGATAGAATGAAAGAGAAAGTAGGCACTTGGATAAGAAACTGAGTGTTAGGAAACAGTAGTGATAAATGGGTGCCTTTCAGATTGAAGGAAGGTTTACAATGGAGTTCCCCTGGGTCAGTGTTGGGATCCTTGCTCTTCCTGATATATATCAATGACCTAGATATTGTGTTGTTCAGGGTATGATTTTAAAACTTGCAGTTATGAAGATTGGAAATGTTGTCAACTGTGATGAGGATAGTCATGAACTTCAAAAGACAGACATGTTGGTGGGTGAGTTGCAGCTGAAGTCCAATGCAGAGAAGTGTGAGGTGATTCATTTTGTTGGAAAGAATATGGAGAGGCAATATAAACTAAAGGGAGACTTGATAGAGGTATTCAAGATTCTGAGAGGTATGGAGAGGGCAAATCGTGAGAAACTGTTTCCTCTCAAGACAGCATTAAGAACTAGATTACACAATCAAAATAATTGGCACAAGTAGTAAAAGGGATGCAAGAAAAATGATTTTCACCCAGAGGGTGGTTGGTGCCTGGAACGAGCTTCCACAGATGGTGTTTCAATCAAGGTATTCAAAAAGCAAATTAGATTGTTCTCTAAAAGAAAGGACATGCAAGGTTAAGGGGATAAGGCAGGGGAATGGGATTAGACATATGCTGTTCTTGACGGATCCTTCTGCACAGTAAAGATTCTGTGATCCCATTTTCTTGCAAAACTATGGTCGAATCTCTATAATTAGATTTCTGCCCCCACCACTGCACTGAAACAATCCAAACCAAAATCTCTAATGATATCTTCTCTGATTGAGTGTGGTACATTTTCCCTCCCCATCTTCTTTGCTGACAACCATATCATCATCATTCTTCAATGTAGTTCCCACTGTTGTCCTGTGTAGTAGGACTGTCCTCGCTTATTTCCAGTCTTACCTAGTCATAGCTTCTCTTTCCATATGCTACTTCTGGAGTCCCTCAGGTATCTAACCCTGGCCCCTCCTCCTAACCAGCATCTACACATTGCTCCCAACCTGCCACAAACTCCCCATTTCTCTGATGCATCTCTTGTGCATTTCACCCTCTTCACAGCAAAAATTGGTGTCTAAAACAGTTTATGCACGATGCTCCAAAATTTCATCCCTAAACTTTTCCGATTCTAAAGATTCTCTTCAAAACCTTTTTGACCCAGCTTTCAGCCACCCTTCCAAATATTTTGTTGCATAGTTTGGTGAAAGGCTTTGTCTGATTGTGCCTCATATTGTCGAATCAGCACATTCAATTGGGGAATGGAGAATAATAACCCATGCTGGGGAGGGAGGGAGGAAAAAGATTGAAGAATTTAAGAACTCACATATTCTTTTTCTTTCTGGTGCCTCTCCTCTGCATCTTTCAGCAGCTCCTGTGCTTGTTGGAGTTTGGCATCAATGAGTTGTTGCTGCAAGTCTTTGTGCTTAAATACCTTGTCAATGTGCTGTGAACAGATTATGGTTTCAATGTTTTCAAAAAACAATGATATTAAATCAACTGGTGATTTTCCAAATATTGCTGAAAGAAGAAACATGCCAAAGCATTTCATCTTGCACTCATCAGAATTGCTTGCAACAATTTTCCAACTGTAACAGAGGAACAACAAATTTATAGTGCATCACAAGAGAGTGCTGATTGTTTGGCAAGTGGACTCAGATTGGTGGAAGCGTTACCATGGTGAATGTAACATGAAACAGTTAACTGCCCAGCTCTGCTCAAATTCAAACTGGGCAGCTCGACATTGATTGGTCATGACATTGCCCAGGGAATGAACCAGGAACTTTGTTTTGTTTAGTTGATAAAGTTGCAATGCGTGAACATGTTCCTTCTGTCCACAAAGGACAAGGACCTGGTTGTTTAAGAATTACACTGAAAGCCAATTTAAGATAATCACTCAGGCTTCTAGTGTTGCTCTCTTACACATGCTATATGTCCACACACAGCCCTGTTCTTTGCAGACAGAAGGAACATGTCCACATATTCTGGTTCATTGCTCTGGCAATTGCCTTTACCAAAGTTGACCTGCCCAGTTTGAATTTGAACAAGGCATTTAACAGGATGCTGCCTGGGATGGAACATTTAAGTTATAAAGAGAGGTTGGATAGGCTTGGATTGTTTTCTCTGGAGCAGAGAAGACTGAGGGATGACCTGATAGAGGTGTTCAAGATTATGAGGGGCATGGACAGGGTGGGTAGGGAACAGCTGTTCCCCTTGGTTGAAGGGTCAGTAACAAAGGGACACAAGTTAAAAGTGAGGGGTGGGAGGTTTAGGGAGGATTTGACGTAAAACATTTTTACTCAGAGGGTGATGACGGTGTCTGGAATGTACTGGCTGGGAGGGTGGTGGAGGCGGGATGCCTCGCATCTTTTAAAAAGTACCTGGATGAGTACTTGGCACGCCATAACATTCAAGGCTACGGGCCAAATGCTGGCAAGTGGGATTAGGTGGGCAGGTCATGGCATTTCATGCGTCGGTGCAGACTCGATAGGCCGAAGGGCTTCTTCTGCACTGTAGTATTGTGTGATTCTGGTCCACGAAAGATAACACATTTGATATAATCGCTATTAGAACATAGAACATAGAATAGTACAGCACAGAACAGGCCCTTCGGCCCACGATGTTGTGCCGAGCTTTATCTGAAACCAAGATCAAGCTATCCCACTCCCTATCATCCTGGTGTGCTCCATGTGCTATTCTTTAAAATTACAATATAAGTTGGTCAGAACACAAGGCCCCCAAGTATTAACTTCTACTTGATAGTTTGTTGCAGGCCATTTGTGGAGTCTTCCTGGTCAAATTATCGCTTGGATACATAGAACATAGAACATTACAGCACAGAACAGGCCCTTCGGCCCACGATGTTGTGCCGACCTTCATCTGAAACCAAGATCAAGCTATCCCACTCCCTACCATCCTGGTGTGCTCCATGTGCCTATCCAATAACCGCTTAAATGTTCCTAAAGTGTCTGACTCCACTATCACTGCAGGCAGTCCATTCCACACCCCAACCACTCTCTGCGTGAAGAACCTACCTCTGATATCCTTCCTATATCTCCCACCATGAACCCTATAGTTATGCCCCCTTGTAATAGCTCCATCCACCCGAGGAAATAGTCTTTGAACGTTCACTCGATCTATCCCCTTCATCATTTTATAAACCTCTATTAAGTCTCCCCTCAATCTCCTCCGCTCCAGAGAGAACAGCCCCAGCTCCCTCAACCTTTCCTCATAAGACCGACACTCCAAACCAGGCAGCATCCTGGTAAATCTCCTCTGCACTCTTTCCAGCGCTTCCACATCCTTCTTATAGTGAGGTGACCAGAACTGCACGCAATTTGTATCAGATTGATGTATGAAGAAAATCTAAAATGCATCTCAAACACAAGAACTACCAGTTAAATTTATATGTATTTTAATTGAATGTCTTGGACCTTCAATCTTCCAGCCAGGCATATTAGTGTTCTGGAGCTATTGTACAAATCAATCCGGACTATTTGAGCATGGACTTTTACAAAAAAGAAGCCATTATAAACTAGCTACAGCAACACAGTGTACACTGAAGCAATTGCTGTGAGGATTCTTAATATTCTCAATAGATTCTTAGCCTCCCACTTTACATGAGTTTGTCTTGGCAGGACAAAATAATTTAACACTTCAGGAAAATAAGGAAGTGGACTACGTAGATCCTACAGTCTGTGAACAATGACGAATTAGCAATCATTTCTCTTTGCATTTAATGCTTAAACTCTCAGGTAAGGAATGGCATAAATCATTTGTAAGACAAGGTTTGTTGAGCCAATAATTGCTCAGCAACACAATGCAATTAATTATTTTAACTTCAATTATTAAAAATGTGACATCATGAAGCACCAAAATTGTATCTGAACAATTAAAATTACAGGCTTTATTTTATTCCCAGCAATTGAGCCCATGATAAGATTTATAGCTCCAGTTACCTCCTCTCTCAATTCATACTGTTCAATCAATTTCTTCAGTTTCTCTGCCAGCTCCATGTTCTCTTGACGCAGTTTGGAATTCCGTTCATTATGCTGTTCCATTTGTGCCTGGATATCATTCAGAGTTATCTGGAAGTGAGAGGTAATCTCTTTACGCTTCTCTTCCTCATCTCTTCCTCGTTGAACACCTTCTTCCTGTGGGGATATTTCCCAGCATTAATTAGAATTCTAATATTTCACTATCCCGGTTAGTGATACAACAATATGTAACTGTATGATCTGGTTTTACTAAGTGCACATTTCCTGTTCTATGACATAAAGGCAGCAGAGTCCAGTCAATGGACTGAGGGCTAAAATTATTGTTCCTATAAATGGAGAACTCTCAATTTCATTTGGGCTGTTAGAAACATCACGCGCAGGAGATGGATTCTTCATGCACCGCAATAAGGGCAATTCACCGAAAAGGTCACTGCTACACAATTAATGGTCTGCAGAACACCAATAATTCAGATTGGAATAGAACTGCTTCAGAATCCCTCTACTGTGGAACTTGCAGTCAAAAAGGGGCGTTGCAGGGGATCCCAGTTTCGAAGGGTAAACAGGGGCTCGGGATGGTAAATTATAGCTTCTGTCATCACCCACCTTTCCAAAGGGATGTCAATTTATAGATTTTTAGTTTTTCAAAAAAAGGAGTTAAGGTAGATCGAAGTAACAAGAACTAAAACTTTAAAATAAAAGTAAATATAAAATTAAACAATAAAAGTAACAGATATCTCAAAGACATACTTGTGTAATTAAGAAGTCCTACAAGACCAGGTTAAAGTCCAACAGGTTTATTTGGTATCACGAGCTTTCAGAGCACTGCCCCTTCACCAAGTGGGCGAAAGCTTGTGATACCCAACTAAACCTGTTGGACTTTAACTTGGTCTTGTGAGACTTCTTACTGTGCTCACCCCAGTCTCACGCCGGCACCTCTAAATCATGTGTAATTAAATTTTATTTGCAGGTGGTACTAGCATTTAATAAGCACAGTAAATTGCAGTACACATTGGAATTATTCCAAATTAAATTAAATTAGTAATGCAGTAAACACTTTAGTGCAAGGTATGTCAGTGCGACTCAGCCGTGTGTCATGTATATCCTGTGGGATGTGGAAACTCATGTAGACAAAGTGTCCTCGATGACTACACCTGCTGCAGAAACTTGAGCTCTGGGTTGTGGAGCTCGAAAGACAGCTGGATTGGGTGTATCCAAAAGGTTGAGGATTACATGTTTAGAAAAGGTGCTCATATCGCAGTAGAAGTACAGAGAATGAGGGAATGGATGACTGACAGAATATCTAAGAGAAACAGGCAGGTAGTGCACGAATCCCCAAGGCTCTCACTCTCTAACTGCTTTTCCATTTTGGATACTGATGAGCAAGATGTAGCAAAGCCAAGTTCATGGTCCAACAGGTGCCTCAGCAGCACAGAGGAGGAGGAAGAGTGGAAGTGCTGGAGTGGTAGGCAGGGGGATGGGAACTGGAGGGGAAATTCAGAGTAGAGAGTAGAAAAACTGGCAATGGGGAAGTATTAATTGAAAAAGAGGATATATCAGATGGTATCAAGTTGAACAGAATACTTGGAGTTTGACAGGATTAGTGTAGGCAAGTCATTAGATGGGTCAGAGTAAGGGGGATGGTAAAATAGACCAGAGGTAGTGTGCACAGAGTTGTTCATTAGATTGGTGAGCTACAGGCACAGGTTGACAAATGGAATGATGACATAATTGCTATATCAAAGATTAAAGATGGCATTATAGTACTGGAGAGAGAAGATGTTCTAGATGGGTCAAGGACCGAATCTCTCTGGTTAGAAGCAAGGAGTGATAAAGGTACAACAACATTGATTGGTGTAGTGAATAAACCACTAATTACTGGAAGGGACACAGGAAACAAAATGCAAAGAAATTACAGAGAGGTGCATGAATTATAGAGTAATTAAAATGGAAGATTTAAATTATTCTAATATAGACTGGCATAGGAATAGTGCAAAGCAACTAGAGGGGCACGAGTTTCTAGACTGTGTTCAAGATAATTTTCTGCAGCAATATGTTTCTAGTCCAAAGAGAGAGCAGGCACTGTTGGACCTGGTTCTGGGGATTGAGTCAGCCCAAATGGATCAAATATCAATGGGAAAGTGTATCATAAGGTTTAGGTTGGCCATGGAAAAGGACCAGGGACATTCCAAAGCAGGGATAATTAATTGGGGAACCCAACTTCAGTGAATGAGAATGCATCGGAGTTGAGAGAGTTGAAATCAAATGTTGGTAGAAAAGATAGTGGCTGAACAGTGGGTTACTTTCAAAGAAAAAAATTGAAGGAAATGCCAAGGAATACTCTCTTGAAGAGGAATGGTAGGACAAATAAATCCAAGGCGCTCTGGACAGCAAGAGATAGAGGTGAAGAGGAAAAGGAAGAAGTGCAAGTATGACAGGAGTCAGGTAGGAAACAATGGAGAATCGAGCTGAATATAGAAGAAGCAGAGACATGAAAACACTAAGAGAGCATAAAGAGAACTGGAGCGAAGATAAAAGGGAAGGTCTTCAGTAAGTATATAAATAATAAAAGAATCTAAAGGAAGAGTAGGGCAAAAAGGGGACTTGCACATGGAGGCAGGGGGAAATAGCAGAGGTATTAAGCAAATTCTATGCATCTGTCTTTACAAAGGCTTAGTGGCAGGAGGCAGAGGGTGATGGTCGAAGGTTGTTTTTCTGGCTGGAAATCTGTATCCAGTTGTGTACCATAGGGATCGGTGCGGAGTCCCTTGCTGTTTGTATTGTACATTCATTATCTAGATATGAATGTGGGGGTACGATCAGTAAATTTGCAGATAACATGAAAATTGATGTGGTAAATAGTGAGGAACAGAAGAACATAACTAGGAGCAGGAGTAGGCCATCTGGCCCCTCGAGCCTGCTCCGCCATTCAATAAGATCATGGCTGATCTTTTCGTGGACTCAGCTCCACTTACCCGCCCGCTCACCATAACCCTTAATTCCTTTACTGTTCAAAAATTTATCTATCCTTGCCTTAAAAACATTCAATGAGGTAGCCTCAACTGCTTCACTGGGCAGGGAATTCCACAGATTCACAACCCTTTGGGTGAAGAAGTTCCTCCTCAACTCAGTCCTAAATCTGCTGCCCCTTATTTTGAGGCCATGCCTCCTAGTTCTACTTTCACCCGCCAGTGGAAACAACTTCCCTGCTTCTATCTATTCCCTTCATAATCTCATATTTCTATAATCTTCTGAATTCCAATGAGTATAGCCTAGTCTACTCAGTCTCTCCTCATAAGCCAACCCTCTCAGTTCCGGAATCAATCAAGTGAATCTCCTCTCCACCCCTCCAGTGCCAGTATATCCTTTCTCAAGTAAGGAGACCAAAACTGTACACAATACTCCAGGTGTGGCCTCACCAGCACCTTATACAGCTGCAACATAACCTCGCTGCTTTTATACTCCATCCCTCTAGCATTGAATTTTGGCATGTTATTTGTGTCTTCCACTGTGAAGACCGACACAAAATACCTGTTCAATGCCTCAGCCATTTTCTCATTTCCAGTTATTACATCCCCCTTCTCGCCCTCTAAAGGACCAATGTTTACTTTAGCCACTCTTTTTCATTTTATATATTTGTAGAAACCTTTGCTCTCTGTTTTTATATTCTGAGCTAGTTTACTCTCATAATCCATCTTACTTTTCTTTATAGCTTTTCTCGTGGCTTTCTATTGACCTTTAAAGATTTCCCAATCCTCTAGTTTCCCACTAATCTTTGCCACTTTATATGCATTTTCTTTCAATTTGATACCCTCCTTTATTTCCTTAGATATCCATGGCTGATTTCTTTTTCTACAGTCCTTCCTTATCACTGATATATACTTTTGCTGAGCACTGTGAAAGATCACTTTGAAAGTCCTCCACTGTTCCTCAATTGTCCCACCATAAAGTTTTTGCTCCCAGTCTATCTTAGCCAACGTCTCCCTCATCCTTTTGTAGCCTCTTTTGTTTAAGCATAAGACACTGGTCTTGGATTAAAGAAGAAAACCTTAGATCACAGCACGATACAGACAAGCTGGTCTGATGGGCAGTACAGTGCCAAATGGAGTTTAACCCTGAAAAGAGTGAGGTGATGCATTCTGAGAGGACTAACAAGGCAAGGGGACACGCAGTGAAGAGTAGGACGCTAGGAAATACAGCGGGCCATGGGGTGCATGTCCAAAGATCTCTGAAGGCAGCAGGGTAGGTAGGTAAGGTGGTTAAGGCTTATGGGATACTTGCCTTTATTAGCCGAGGCATACCAGGGAGGTTAACATGGAGCTGTTTGAAAGGCTACTTAAACTACAGCTATGTGCAGTCCTGGTCACCACGCTAGAAGGGATGTGGAAGTTATTCCAGGATGCTGCCTGGGCTGGAGCATTTCAGCTATGAAAGGGGGCTGGTTAGGCTGGGGTTGTTTTCCTTACAGCAGAAAAGGCTGGGGGGGGGGGTGCTGATTGAGGTGTAGTAAATGATGGAAAACATAGATAGGAAGAAACTTTTCCCCTTAGCAGATGGGTTCATAATCAGGGGCATGGGTTTAAGGTAAGGGGCAGGAGATTTAGAGGGGATTTGAGCAAAACCATTTTCACCCAGAGGATGGTGGGAATCTGGAACTCTGTCTGAAAAAATGGGAGAAGCAGGAACCCTCACATTTAAGAATCATTTTGATGAGCGTATAAGGCTATGGACCAAGTGCTGTATGATTAGATTAGCAAAGATAAGTATTTGAAGGCTGTGCAGATATGATGGGCCTCTTTCTGTGCTGTAAAACTCTATGACTCTATGAAGAAGATACTACCCAGATCATGGTGTGAAAGGAGGTAACTGGTACACTAGAAGAATTCACAACTGACAAGGAGGTGGTGTTAGAAACGCTATCATTACTTCAAATTAATAAGGTACCAGGACCAGGTGAGATTCATCCAAGTTACTGAGGGAAGGAAGGTTACAAATTGCAGAGAGACTAGTGATAATCTTTCAGTCTTCCTTAAGACACAGGGGTGGTGGCAGGGGACTGCAAATGATCAATGTTACATCCCAGTTCAAAAAAGAATAAAGCTGGCAACTACACCTCAGTCAGTTTGACTTCAGTGGGAGGGAAACTTCTGGAAACAATAGTTCGGGGCAAAATCACTTAGAGAAGTACAGGATAACTAAAGAAAGCCAGCATGGATTTAAAAGTTTTAAAGTTTATTTATTAGTGTCACAAGAAGATAAGATGTGAAGGAGTAGGACCTATCAAATGTGACGGTGGGAAAGTCTGTATAGAACTGGTAGAAATAGCAGAGGTACGCAATGAATACTTTGCTTCAGTATTCACAGTGGAAAAGGATCTTGGTAGATGCAGTGCAGACTTGCAGTGGACTGAGAAGATTGAGCATGTGGATATTAGGAAAGAGGATGTGTTGGAGCTTTTGAAAAGCATCAAGTTGGATAAATCGCCAGGACTGGATGGGATGTACCCCAGGTTACTGTGGGAGGCGAGGGAAGAGATTGCTGAGCCTCTAGCGATGATCTTTGCGTCATCAATGGAGACGGGAGAGGTTCTGGAGGATTGCGGATGTGGTTCCATTATTCAAGAAAGGGAGAAAAGATAGCCCGGAAAATTATAGACCGGTGAGTCTAACCTCAGTGGTTGGTAAGTTGATGGAGAAGATCCTGAGAGGCAGGATTTATGAACATCTGGAGAGGAATAGTATGATCAGAAATAGACAGCATGGCTTTGTCCAAGGCAGATCATGCCTTACGAGCCTAATTTAATTTTTTGAAGATGTAACTAGACACAGAGACGAGGGAAGAGCGGTAGATGTAGTTTATATGGATTTCAGCAAGGCGTTTGATAAGGTGCCCCATGCAAGGCTCATTGAGAAAGTGAAGGGGCATGGGATACAAGGGGACATTGCTTTGTGGATTCAGAACTGGCTTGCCCACAGAAGGCAAACAGTGGTTGTAGATGGGTCTTTTTCAGCATGGAGGTCGGTCACCAGTGGAGTGCCCCAGGGATCTGTTCTGGGACCCTTGCTCTTTGTGATTTTTACAAATGACCTGGATGAGGAAGTGGAAGGATGGGTTGGCAAGTTTCTGATGACACAAAGGTTGGTGGTGTTGTGGATAGTGTAGAGGGGTGTCAGCAGTTGCAACAAGACATAGATAAAATGCAAGACTGGGCGGAGAAGTGGCAGATGGACTTCAACCCAGATAAGTGTGTGGTGGTTCATTTTGGCAGGTCGAATAGGATGAAAGAATATAATATTAAGGGCAAGACGCTTGGCAGTGTGGAAGATCAGAGGGATCTTGGGGTCCGGGTTCATAGGACGCTCAAAGCAGCATCGCAGGTAGAGGCTGTGGTTAAGAAGGCGTATGGAATACTGGCCTTCATCAATAGAGGAATTGAGTTTAGAAATCGGGAGATAATGCTGGCCTTCATCAATAGAGGAATTGAATTTAGAAATCGGGAGATAATGCTGCAGCTGTATAGGACCCTGGTCAGACCCCATCTGGAGTACTGTGCCCAGTTCTGGTCACCTCATTACAGAAAGGATGTGGAAGCCATAGAAAGGGTGCAGAGGAGATTTACAAGGATGTTGCCTGGATTAGGTGGCATGTCTTACGAGGATGGGTTGAGAGAGCTAGGTCTTTTCTCCTTGGTGAAGCAAAGGATAAGAGGTGACCTGATAGAGGTGTATAAGATGTTGAGGGGTATTGATAGAGTGGAATCTCAGAGGCTTTTACCCAGGGCTGAAATGGTTGCCACAAGAGGTCACAGGTTTAGAGTGCTGGGGAATAGGTACAGAGGAGATGTTCGGGGTAAGTTTTTCACTCAGAGGGTGGTGGGTGCGTGGAATCGGCTGCCGGTAGTGGTGGTGGATTCGATAGGGTCTTTTAAGAGACTTTTGGATAAGTTCATGGAAGTTAGTAAGATAGAGGGTTATAGGTAAGCCTTATAGGTAGGGACATGTTCGACGCAACTTGTGGGCTGAAGGGCCTGTTTGTGCTGTAGCTTTCCTATGTTCTAAGTAGGCTTACATTAACACTGAAGTTACTGTGATAATCCCCTAGTTGCCACACTCTGGCACCTGTTCGGATACACAGAGAATTTAGCATGGCCAATGCACCTAACCAGCACGTCTTTCAGACTGTGGGAGGAAACCGGAACACCCGGAGGAAACCCACGCAGAGATGGGGAGAGACTCCACGCGGACAGTGACCCGAGCCGGGAATCGAACCTGGGTCCCTGGTGCTGTGAGGCAGCAGTGCTAATCACTGCGTCACCATGCTGCCCCATTTATTGAGGGAAAATCTTTTTTTTTCAATTCATGGGCTGTGGGCACGCTGGCTGGGCCGGCATTTATTGCCCATCTCTGAGGGCATTGAATAGTCAATCACATTGCATGTGGAGTCACATGCAGGCCAGGACAGGTAAGTATGACAGGTTTCCTTCCCTAAAGGACATTACTGAAGTAAATTTTTTTTTACACCAATTGACAATGCTTTCATGGTCAGTAGACTTTTAATTCCAGACTTTTATTGAATTCAAATTTCACCATCTGCCATGGTGGGATTTGAACCCAGGTCCCCAGAGCATTACTAGTCCTGTGAGAATACCACCATGCCACTGCTCCCCCACTATGACACTGCCCCCCTCCATGTTTAAATAATTGCTAGGTTTTTTTGAGGAGATAACAGGGAAGATTGAGAAAGGCAATGATGTTAATGTAGTGCAAATGTATTTAAAAAGGCACTTGATACAGCACCACACAGACTTGTGGTGGCACTTCAAAACTGGCTGCGTGACAGGAAACAGTCGTGGCAAATGGATGTTTTGCAGATTGGGGGAAGTTTTGTGGAGCTCCCCAAGGATTAGTGTTGCGACCCTTGTTCTTCCTGATATATATCCAAGACCAGACTGTGGTATGCAGGGCATGATTTTAAAATTTGACAAGGATATGAAGATTGACAATGTTGTCAACTGTAAGGGTAGTCGTGTACTTCAGAAGGACATAAACGTGTTAGTAGATTGGCCAGACAAGTGGCGGGTGAAGTTTAATGCAGAGATTTAGGAGGTGATTCATGTTGGCAGGATGAATATGGAATGAGTTTAAAATAAAGTGAGAAACTCTAAAGGAGGTTCAGGAACAGAGGGGCCTCAGGGAACTGTACTGTACAGGGGAGCGAGTGGCATAGTGGTACTGTCACTGGACTCGCAATCCAGAAACCCAGGACAAGATCCAGCGACCAGGGTTCAAATCCTGCAATGGCAGATAGTGAAATCTGAGTTCAATAAAAATCTGAAATTAAAAGTCTAATGATGACAATGAAACCATTGTCAATTGTTGTATAAACCCATTCGGTTCACAAATGTCGTTTAGGGAAGGAAATCTTACCTAGTCTGGCCTACATGTGATTCCAGACCCACAGCAATATGGGGACCTCTGAATCTCTGAAATGGGGAGTAGTTAGGGATGAGCAATAAATGCTGGCCCAAGCAGTGATGTGCTTTCCTCGTAAAATGAATAATAATAAAAAACAAGTCAGTGAAGATGGAGGGACATGTTGAGAGAAGCATGTGGAACCTTGGGCTTCATTAATAGGGGCACTGAGTACACAGGAAAGGAGATCATATGACCTCATCTGGAGCATTCCATTCAGTTCTGGGCACCATACTGGACCCAAAAAACCCTTCTTCCCTTGCATTTGTGGGAAGTTAGTTGGGTCTTCCTCCATGAAGACAGAACTAAAGTAGTTGTTTAATTGCTCTGAAATTTTCTTGTTCTCTATTATAAATTCTCCCGTTTCTTTTTCTTTTTCCATACTTGTAGACGCTTTTACAGTTCGCTTTTGTCCCCAAATACCCTAAATACTCTCCAATTGTTGATCAATTGGGCCAGTGGGCTGACGAATGGCAGATGGAGTTTAGTTTAGACAAATGCGAGGTGATGCATTTTGGTAGATTGAACCAGGGCAGGACTTACTCAGTTAATGGTAGTGCGTTGGGGGGAGTTACAGAACAAAGAGATCTAGGGGTACATGTTCATAGCTCCTTGAAAGTGGAGTCACAGGTGGACAAAGTGGTGAAGAATGCATTCGGCATGCTTGGTTTCATCGGTCAGAACATCGAATACAGGAGTTGGAATGTCTTGTTGAAGTTGTACAAGACATTGGTAAGGCCACACTTGGAATACTGTGTACAGTTCTGGTCACCCTGTTATAGAAAGGATATTATTAAACTAGAAAGAGTGCAGAAAAGATTTACTGGGATGCTACCGGGACTTGATGGTTTGAGTTATAAGGAGAGACTGGATAGACTGGGACTTTTTTCTCTGGAGCGTAGGAGGCTGAGGAGTGACCTTATAGAGGTCTATAAAATAATGAGCGGCATAGACAAGGTAGATAGTCAATATCTTTTCCCAAAGGTAGGGGAGTCTAAAACTAGAGGACATAAGTTTAAGGTGAGAGGGGAGAGATACAAAAGTGTCCAGAGGGGCAATTTCTTCACACAGAGGGTGGTGAGTGTCTGGAACAAGCTGCCAGAGGTAGTAGTAGAGGCAGGTACAATTTTGTCTTTTGAAAAGCATTTAGTTAGTTACATGGGTACGATGGGTATAGAGGGATATGGGCCAAATGTGGGCAATTGGGATTAGCTTAGGGGTTTTTAAAAAAAAGGGCGGCATGGACAAGTTGGGCCAAAGGGCCTGTTTCCATGCTGTAAACCTCTCTGACTCTACATACTCTAAATATTCTACTTTTCCCCTCTTAACACAAGCACTTAGAGAAGAGTGTTCGAGAAGGAGTCCAAAGACAGGAAGGGAATAGTGACCATCAGGCAGAGTAAGAGGACTAGGCAAGCAGTGCAGGAATCTCCAGTGGCCATTCTCCTGCATAGCAAATAAATCGCCTTGGATAGTGTTAGGGGAAAACGGCCTCTCAGGGGAAAGGAGCAACAGTCAAATCCATTGCAGCACAGTTGGTTCTGCTGCATGGGATAGTAGAAAGTGTGGAATGCAGTAGTTATAGGGGATTCAACAGAGAGGAATAGATAGGTGTTTCTGTGGGCACAAATGAGATTCCACAATGAGATGTTATCTTCCTGGTGCTAGGATCAACGATATCAGAGTGGCTACAGGGCATTCTGGAGGGTGAACAACTAGTGGCCGTGGTACCTACAGCTCTTTGAGCTTGCTCTGCCATTCATTATGATCATGGCTGATTATCCAACTCAACAGCCTGATCCCACCTTCCCCCCCAATATCCTTTGATCCCCTTCTCCCCAAGAGATATAGCTAACTCTTTCTTGAAAATATACAATGTTTTGGCCTCAAAGACTTTGTGGAAAAGACTTCCACTTCCTGGGTGAAGAAATTTCTCCTAATTTCAGTACTAAGAGGTTTACCCACTATCCTTAGGCTATGACCGCTGGTTCTGGGCACCCCCACCATTGGGAACATCCTTCCTGCATTTACTCTGCCTTGTCCTGCTAGAATTGTATAGGTTTTTGAAGATCCCCCTCATTCTTCTAAACTCCAGTGAATATAATCTTAAATGACTCAATTTCTCCTCAAAGATGCTGTTGAGCTAAACGGAACTTCATTTTGGCCACGGATAAAGAAATTTAAATCACAAACCTGAATACAATCACTGCACAAACTACTCCATAGTTTGAAGGAAAGCAATGTTACATCTGTCCAAGAATGAACACATCATAGCAAAAACTAACAGGTTTGAAACTTAAGCCATCAAGACATGAAATCAACATTGTCTAAACTCTAAAGGGCACATTTTGCCAAAGTAGATAAATTACGATAATAACTATCAGATGCATTGTTTTAGCACAAACTGATACTGTTACAATCTCAAACTTGCCTGTTTTTCATCAACTACAAAAGACTCAACAGCATTTGTTTTACTTTTACAACTAATGCTTCACCATACAATGCCCTCGGGCAAATGTTAAAAAACAATCCACCTCAAGCTACTATAAAACAAAGCCGATTGAAAAGGTTAAAGTTTATAAATCTATTTCATAAATGTAACCAATCTGCGTATTTGAATAAATCTTTCCCTTGTACTCTGGAAAATTTCTACCTTTTTTCTTTTTCACCGTACTATGGAGCACTTGTTTGGTTAATTTTGTTTTGACTATGCAAGGAAAGAGGGATACTAGCTGGTAATAGGTGCTTGACTAGCAGCAATATTGGATTTCCACGTGGAGAAAACAGCTAGGTAACAACCAGCATGATATTACAACATCAGTCACATCAATAATAGCAATGCTGCTGAAAATTTAATATCAATGTGATATCAGTGCTAAATTTGCAACGGTGTTCAATGAATTAGCTACAGTAACTCTGAATGTATGAAGGGAGGGCTCCTACTAAACAGGAATAATAGCAACATCGACCAAAACGGAATCTTAAAATCATGCAGAAAGAAGCCGTTTTTTTCCCTGGGGTTAAACGGTAAAAAAGCACAATTAATAAACTTGGAATACAAGGGTAGTCCCAATAATGGTGACCATTAAACTGTCAGTTATCACAAAAACCCTCCTATGTCTTTACCGTAGGAAACCTGTCATCCTTCCCTGGCTTGACCAACATATGACCTCAGGGTTCTAAAAGAGATAGCTGAGGAAATTGTGGAGGCATTGGTGGCGATCTTTCAGGAATCACAGGAGGCAGGGAGGGTCGCAGAGGACTGGAAAGTAGCTAATGTAACACCGCTGTTTAAAAAGGGAGGGAGGCAACAGATGGGAAACTTTAGGCCAGTTAGCCTGACTTCAGTCATTGGCAAGATTTTAGAGTCCATTATTAAAGATGAGATTGCAGAGTACTTGGAAGTGCATGATAAAATAGGACTGAGTCAGCACAACTTTGTCAAGGGGAGGTCATGTCTGACAAATCTGTTAAGAGTTTTTTGAGGAGGTAACAAGGAAGTTTGATAAAGGAGAACCAGTGGACGCGATTTATTTAGATTTCCAGAAGGCTTTTGACAAGGTGCCACATCGGAGACTGTTAAATAAGTTAAGAGCCTATGGTGTTAAGGGTAAGATCCTGGCATGGATAGAGGATTAGCTGACTGGCAGAAGGCAGAGAGTGGGATAAAGGGGTCTTTTTCAGGATGGCAGCCGGTGACTAGTGGTGTGCCTCAGGGGTCGGTGCTGGGACCACAACTTTTCACAATATACATTAACGATTTGAAAGGAACTGAAGGCACCGTTGCTAAGTTTGCAGATGATACAAAGATATGTAGAGGGACAGGTAGTATTGAGGAAGCAGAAGGGCTGCAGAAGAACTTGGACAGGTTAGGAGAGTGGGCAAAGAACTGGCAGATGGAATACAATGTGGAAAAGTGTGAGGTTATGCACTTTGGAAGGAGGAATGGAGGCATACACTATTTTCTAAATGGGGAAATGCTTAGAAAATCAGAAACACAAAGGGACTTGGGAGTCATTGTTCAAGATTCTCTTAAGCTTAAAGTGCAGGTTCAGTCGGCAGCTAGGAAGGCAAATGCACTGTTAGCGTTCATGTCGAGGCGGCTAGAATACAAGAGCAGGGATGTACTTCTGAGGCTGGATAAGGCTCTGGTCAGACCCTATTCGGAGTATTGTGAGCAGTTTTGGGCCCCATATCTAAGGAAGGATGTGCTGGCCTTGGAAAGGGTCCAGAGGAGGTTCACAAGAATGATCCCTGGAATGAACAGCTTGTCGTATCAGGGACAGTTGAGGACTCTGGGTCTGTACTCTGAGTTTAGAAGAATGAGGGGGAATCTTATTGAAACTTACAGGATATTGAGAGGCCTGGATAGAGTGGATGTGGAGAGATTGTTTCCACCAGTAGGAAAAACTAGAACCAGAGGGCACAACCTCAGTTGAGGAGGAATTTCTTCAGCCAGAAAATGGTGAATCTGTGGAACTCTTTGCCGCAGAAGGCTGTGGAGGCCAGGTCATTGAGTGATTTAAGACAGAGATAGATAGGTTCTTGATTAATAAGGGAATCAGGGATTATGGGGAAAAGGCAGGAGAATGGGGATGAGAAAAATATCAGCCATGATTGAATGTTAGAGCAGATTCGATAGGCGGGGTGGCCCAATTCTGCTCCTATATCTTATGGACTCCAAGCCCACAGCAATGTTGTTGACTCTTAACTGCCCTCTGAAATTGTCTAGCAAGCCACTCAGATGTATCAAAACACTATAGAAAGGTCAAAAAGGAATAAGACCAGATGGACCACCAGGCACTTGCCCAGACACCAGAAATGACAACAGCACACCCAGCCCAGTCTATCTTGCAAAGTTCTCCTTACTAACATCTGGGGATTTGTGCTAAAATTGGGGGAGACACAATCATTCACACCGAATTATGGTGCATAGCCAATGCACCATCACCATTCCAGAGTATGTCTTGTCCACAGGTAGGTCAGATCCAGAAGATGTAATGGTTAAATGGTATACAGTCATACTTGCCTTCAGTGTCTTAACATTGATTCCAGAAGTCATCAAGTCTCTCAGCATCTGGTCAAACATGATAACTGCTGATTATCACTAGACTGACTAGAGAGCCCGACTAGAGAGGGGGCTATACTGGACCTAGTACTGGGGAATGAGCCCAGTCAGGTCTTCAAAGTTTCAGTAGGGGAACATGTGGCAAACAGTGATCACAATTCTGTTAGCTTTAGGATAGTGATGGAAAAGGATGAGTGGTGACCCAAGGGTAAGGTGTTGGATTGAGGGAAGGCTAACTTTAGTGGGATTAGGCAGAAATTGGCAGCTGTTGATTGGGAGAGGCTGTTTGAGGGTAAATCCACATCTGGCATGTGGGAGTCTTTTAAGGAACAGTTGTTAGGGCTGCAGGATAGGCATGTGCCTGTAAAAAAGGATAGGAAGGGTAGGATTCGAGAACCGTGGATAACCAGGGAAATTGAGGGACTGGTCAAAAAGAAAAGAGGCGTACGTTCGGTCCAGGCAGCTAAAAACGGAGGGAGCTCTGGAGGAATACAAAGAAAGTAGGAAAGAACTCAAACGAGGAATTAGAAGGGCAAAAAGGGGTCACGAAATGTCCTTGGCAGACAGGATTAAGGAGAATCCCAAGGCATTTTATTCATACGTTAGGAACAAAAGGGTTGTCAGGGGAAAAAAAATCGGACCTCTCAGGGACAACAGTGGGGAATTATGCTTGGAGCCCAAAGAAGTAGGGGAGATCCTAAATGAATACTTTGCGTTGGTATTCACAAAGGAGAGGGATGTGTTGACTGGGAGTGTCTCAGAGGGGAATGTTGAACCGTTAGAGAAAATCTCCATTACAAGGGAGGAAGTGTTAGGTTTTTTAGAGAATATAAAGACTGACAAATCCCCAGGGCCTGATGGAATCTATCCAAGGCTGCTCAGGGAGACGAGAGATGAAATCGCTGGGCCTCTGACGCAAATCTTTGTCTCGTCACTAGACACAGGTGAGGTCCCAGAGGATTGGAGGGTTATAGGCCGGGAAATTATAGGTCGGTGAGCTTGACGTCGGTGGTAGGGAAGTTGTTGGAGAAGATTCTTAGAGATAGGATGTATGCGCATTTAGAAAGGAATAAACTCATTAACGATAGTCAGCATGGTTTTGTGTGAGGGAGGTCATGCCTCACTAACCTGGTGGAGTTTTTTGAAGAAGTGACCAGAATGGTTGACGAGGGAAGGGCCGTGGATGTCGTCTATATGGACTTTAGTAAAGCGTTTGACAAAGTACCTCATGGTAGGTTGGTGAAAAAGGTTGGATTTCATGGGATAAAGGGGGAGGTGGCTAGATGGATGGAGAACTGGCTTGGTCACAGAAGACAGAGGGTGGTAGTGGAAGGGTCTTTTTCCGGCTGGAGGCCTGTGACTAGTGGTGTTCCGCAGGGCTCTGTATTGGGACCTCTGCTGTTTGTGATTTATATAAACGATCTGGAAGAAGGTGTAACTGGGGTGATCAGTAAGTTTGCAGACGACACGAAAATGGCTGGACTTGCAGATAGTGAGGAACATTGTCAGAGGCTACAGAAGGATATAGATAGGCTGGAAATTTGGGCAAAGAAATTGCAGATGGAGTTCAATCCAGATAAATGCGAAGTGATGCATTTTGGTAGAGCTAATGTCGGGGGGAGCTATACGATAAATGGCAGAACCATAAAGGGTGTAGATACGCAGAGGGACCTGGGTGTGCAAGTCCACAGATCCTTGAAGGTGACGTCACAGGTGGAGAAGGTGGTGAAGAAGGCATATGGCATGCTTGCCTTTATAGGACGGGGCATAGAGTATAAAAGTTGGGGTCTGATGTTGCAGATGTATAGAACGTTGGTTCGGCCGCATTTGGAATACTGCGCCCAGTTCTGGTCGCCACACTACCAGAAGGGCGTGGAGGCTTTAGAGAGTGTGCAGAGGAGGTTTACCAGGATGTTGCCTGGTATGGAGGGGCTTAGTTATGAGGAAAGATTGGGTAAATTGGGGTTGTTCTCACTGGAAAGACGGAGGATGAGGGGAGTGTATAAAATTATGAAAGGCATAGATAGGGTGAACGGTGGGAAGCTTTTTCCCAGGTCGGTGGTGACGTTCACAAGGGGTCATAGGTTCAAGGTATGGGGGGGGGGGGGGGGGGCACGTAGGTTCAACACGGATATCAGAAGGACATATTTTACAGAGAGGGTGGTGGGGGCCTGGAATGCGCTGCCGGGCAAGGTGGTTGAAACGGGCACACTGGGAACGTTTAAGACTTATCTAGATAGCCACATAAATGGAATGGGAATGGAGGGATACAAAAGAATGGTCTAGTTTGGACCAGGGAGCGGCGCGGGCTTGGAGGGCAGAAGGGCCTATTCCTGTGCTGTATTGTTCTTTGTATCACCAAGAGCACTCTTCCATGTTGAACACAATTTCGAAGAAACATTGAGGGTAGCAAGGGCACAGAATACATTCGAGGTGGTGAACTTCAATACACCAATAGCAGCATTACTGACTGAACTGGCAGAGTCCAAAGGGACATGGCTGCTGGACTGGGTCTGTGGCAGATGATGAGGGAACCAACAGGACAGAAAAACCTACTTGACCTTTGTACAGAACTGGCGAAGATCAAGTCCAATCTTCACACTGAGGAAACCTTCCATTGTGTTGTGCAGCACTAGCACTGTGCTAAGTGGGATAGATTCAGAACAGATCAAGCAATTCAAAACAGGGCATCCAATAGCTCCTGTGGGCCATCAGAAGCAGAATTTTATTCAACCCAAATCTGTATCATGGCTCTGCATAAACCCCACTCTACCATTACCATCAAGAAAGAGGGATCAACTCTGATTCAATGTCGAGTGAAGGAGCAACACTAGGCATATTTAAAAATGAGTGACAACTTGAAGTTATAGCATGGAAACTAGAAGCAGGTGAGGCCATTCCTCCCTACAAGCCTGTTCCGCCATTCATTTTGATCATGGCTAATCACAACACAGAACAACTTGCCAAACAACAGAAGAAGCAAATAATAGAAAAAGCCAAGAGATCCAACAGATCAGATCATGACTGGTGGTGGATAATTAAACTAACTGGAAGAGGCGGCTCCACATATAAATCCCTCTTCAATGATAGGGGAGTGCAGCACATCAATGCAAAAGATAAAGCTGGAGAACTTGCAACCATTTTCTGCCAGAAGTGGCCTCTGGTATAGTACCAGAAGATTGGAGGTTAGCGAATGTTGTCCCATTGTTTAAGAAGGGGAACAGAGACTTCCCCGGGAATTATAGACCGGTGAGTCTCACTTCTGTTGTCGGCAAGATGTTGGAAAAAATTATAAGGGATAGGATTTATAGTTATTTGGAGAGTAATGAATTGATAGGTGATAGTCAGCATGGTTTTGTGGCAGGTAGGTCGTGCCTTACTAACCTTATTGAGTTTTTTGAGAAAGTGACCAAGGAGGTGGATGGGGGCAAGGCAGTGGACGTGGTATATATGGATTTTAGTAAGGCGTTTGATAAGGTTCACCATGGTAGGCTTCTGCAGAAAATGCAGATGTATGGGATTGGGGGTGATCTAGGAAATTGGATCAGGAATTGGCTAGCGGATAGGAAACAGAGGGTGGTGGTTGATAGTAAATATTCATCATGGAGTGCGGTTACAAGTGGTGTACCTCAGGGATCTGTTTTGGGGCCACTGCTGTTTGTAATATTTATTAATGATCTGGATGAGGGTATAGTTGGGTGGATTAGCAAATTTGCTGATGACACCAAAGTCGGTGGTGTGGTAGACAGTGAGGAAGGGTGTCGTAGTTTGCAGGAAGACTTAGACAGGTTGCAAAGTTGGGCCGAGAGGTGGCGGATGGAGTTTAATGCGGAGAAGTGTGAGGTAATTCACTTTGGTAGGAATAACAGATGTGTTGAGTATAGGGCTAACGGGAGGACTTTGAATAGTGTGGAGGAGCAGAGGGATCTAGGTGTATGTGTGCATAGATCCCTGAAAGTTGGGAATCAAGTAGATAAGGTTGTTAAGAAGGCATATGGTGTCTTGGCGTTTATTGGTAGGGGGATTGAATTTAGGAGTCGTAGCGTTATGTTGCAACTGTACACAACTCTGGTGCGGCCGCACTTGGAGTACTGTGTGCAGTTCTGGTCCCCACATTACAGGAAGGATGTGGAGGCTTTGGAGAGGGTGCAGAGGAGGTTTACCAGGATGTTGCCTGGTATGGAGGGGAGATCCTATGAGGAGAGGCTGAGGGATTTGGGATTGTTTTCGCTGGAAAGGCGGCGGCTAAGAGGGGATCTTATTGAAACATATAAGATGATTAGAGGTTTAGATAGGGTGGATAGTGATAGCCTTTTTCCTCTGATGGAGAAATCCAGCACGAGGGGGCATGGCTTTAAATTGAGGGGGGGTAGTTATAGAACGGATGTCAGGGGTAGGTTCTTTACCCAGAGGGTGGTGAGGGATTGGAATGCCCTGCCAGCATCAGTAGTAAATGCGCCTAGTTTGGGGGCGTTTAAGAGATCCGTAGATAGGTTCATGGACGAAAAGAAATTGGTTTAGGTTGGAGGGTCACAGTTTTTTTTTTTAACTGGTCGGTGCAACATCGTGGGCCGAAGGGCCTGTTCTGCGCTGTAATGTTCTATGTTCTATGTTCTATGATCCATCTCCGCCTCCTCCAGAGGTCCCCAGCATCACAGATGCCAGTCTTCTGCCAATTCGATTCACTCCACGTGATATCAAAAAACAGCTGAAGACATTGGATACTACAAAGGCTGTGGGCCCTGACAATATTCCAGCTACAGTACTGAAGACTTGTGGTTCAGAACTTTTGTTCCTGGTAAAGCTGTTCCAGTACAGCTCCAAAGCCAGCATCTACCCAGCAATATGGAAAACAACCTAGATATGCCCTGTCCACGAAAGTCAGGAGAAATCCAACCCAGCCAATTACTGCCCCATCAGTCTACGCTTCATCATCAATAAAGTGACAGAAGGTGTTGTCCACAGTGCTATCAAGTGACCGAAATAACCCGCTCGCTGATGCTCAATTTGGGTTTCACCAGCTCCTGACCTCATTACATCCTTGGTCCAAACATGGACAAAAGAGCTGAACTCCAGCGGTGAGACGAGAGTGACTAGCCTTGACATTAAGGCAGCATTTGGCCAAGTGTGGCAGAAAAGAGCCTGAGCAAAGTTAACACCAAAGCACATTAGGGGTAAACTCCCCACTAATTGGATTTATACCTAATACAAAAGAAGATAATGGTCTTTGTTGGAGCCAATCATCTCAGTCCCAGGACATCAATGCTGGATTTCACACACTGTGAATTACTTGAGGTACAGTGACTGGGTTAGAGGCAGACATAGAACTATTTTGCAGATACTGAGATCCAAACAGGAATGAAGGGCTTGCAATTTTTTAGTGTTTTTATGACCTTAAGATATTAAAGTGCTTTATGTCAATAAAAAAATACTGGAAGTGTAGTCACTGTGGCAATGAAGGAAACGTACTTAGGACTAGACACAAAGCAGTGGGAGTTCAGAAGGGGAGAGGGGGAGGCGGGCCGAGAGAGGGAAAGAGAGAGGGGGAGGCGGACCGAGAGAGGATGAGGGACGACCGAGAGCGACGGGGGTGGGGCGAGAGAGCCAGGCAGACAGGTCGGGGGAGAGCGCGCCAGGCAGAGAGAGAGAGCGAGCGCGCCAGGCAGAGAGAGAGAGCGCCAGGCAGAGAGAGAGAGAGAGAGAGAGCGCCAGGCAGAGAGAGAGCGCGCCAGGCAGAGAGAGAGAGAGAGAGCGCCAGGCAGAGAGAGAGAGAGAGAGAGCGCCAGGCAGAGAGAGAGAGAGAGAGAGAGAGCGCCAGGCAGAGAGAGAGAGAGAGAGCGCCAGGCAGAGAGAGAGAGAGAGCGCCAGGCAGAGAGAGAGAGAGAGAGAGAGCGCCAGGCAGAGAGAGAGAGAGAGCGCGCCAGGCACAGAGAGAGAGAGAGAGAGAGAGCACCAGGCAGAGAGAGAGAGAGCGCCAGGCAGAGAGAGAGAGAGAGGGAGAGCACCAGGCAGAGAGAGAGAGAGAGAGAGCGCCAGGCAGAGAGAGAGAGAGAGAGAGAGCGCCAGGCAGAGAGAGAGAGCGCCAGGCAGAGAGAGAGAGAGAGCGCCAGGCAGAGAGAGAGAGAGAGAGCGCCAGGCAGAGAGAGAGAGAGAGAGAGCGCCAGGCAGAGAGAGAGAGAGAGAGAGCGCCAGGCAGAGAGAGCGCCAGGCAGAGAGAGAGAGAGCGCCAGGCAGAGAGAGAGAGAGAGAGCGCCAGGCAGAGAGAGAGAGAGCGCCAGGCAGAGAGAGAGAGAGAACG